>NW_020455016.1:389696-500137 GCF_003342845.1 Nothoprocta perdicaria
GGAATAATGAAGGCACACTATATAAATAGCCCAGACACACTGCCCTGGACATTTCAGGCTCCAKATTTGCAGCTTGGTGTGAGAGACGTGGTTCTGTAGAATGACGCTCAAACCAAAGATGCAGAAGATAACCGAGACACCTGACTCATAAAGCCACTTGGACTGTGCCAATAGGGTTGGTGGAGAWCAGCTGCTAAGTAGAGGTACTAAGCATTTAGCAAAGTCAAGACCCAATGTGAAGGGAAACATCAGGTTTCTTGTTTTCCAAGACTTTTTTTTCGAAGAGATGAAGAAAAAACCAAAAAGTTCTTAGAAATGGCTCACGATAAATTGGGATTGGCAAAAGGAACAGCACAGAGATAAAACATAACTCAGTAGTTGGGCATTTACATATTTACATACCTGTTGAAATTCTGTATTAAAACATACAGGGGCTTTTTAAGTAAAGGGGCTTTTTAAGTAAACTTTTAACAAACATTGGTTCATACGTAAATATGTTTCTAATTGTATGTGTATGGAGTGCTTTTACTTCATTTTGTGGTATATATACCTATTCCTTTGATTTTGGAAAAAAATATTGTTGTTTTCTACTAACCTTGAACTAAAAGATGCCATGTATTTTTGCTTAAAGGAATAAACAACTGATATGAACAGTCTATGAAAAAAAAAACAATTKCAATCAAATTAATAAACCCTCTAATTGTCTATATTTAAAAGAAAGAAATGGATAAACCTCAAGAATTGCAAGATGATTAACTTTGACACTTTCTAAGTGTTGAAGCTATCACAGTGAAGTAATAGATTACAAAAGAAAGAAAAATACATTTATTTAAATTCCTGGATTTTTTTTTTGCCTTTGTCATATTTTATTTGCATTAAAGTATACAGATTGATATAGTTACATTTGCAGCTTTCATTTCTTTTTCTTCACTGCAATATATTTTCTAATATAAGGAGTTTAAAATGCAAAAATGCAAAACGATGCTTATAATCTGGCAAGTAAAATTTTTATAAACTATGCTTATATTTCTCAATAGTCATATTACTCCAGGCAACGTCATGTTAGGAAATACAGTGCTGAAATAAAAATATCTCTTATATCATCTCTTTCTTAGAGACTTTACAAAGGCGTTTCCAGACAAGTGTATTACATCTGTAGATCAAAGGAGTTTTACAGATGTACCCTGAGTCCAAGGTATATCTTGGGTTCAGCTGGTGTTTGGAAGGAGTAACATCAGCTGTATTCYAGTATATATTCTATCTATATCTCTATATATAGATAGTATATCTATATATATACTGTATCAGTATGTTCTGACAGCATGAGACAGCATGAGTTACTTGTGCCTTGAAGAGTTACTCTCAAATAACTTTGCATGCGGATCTAGAAAAATCAAGCCTGAGTTTGAGTTGCTTGAGTTAAGCAACACGGAAGGCCAAGGTCCACTTGGAATTAGAGTTAGCAAGAGATGCCAGGGACAACAGGAARGGCTTCTATAAATATATTGACAGCAGGAGGAAGAGTAGGGAAAATGCTAGTTCTCCGCTACATGGSGGGGAGGGTGCCTTTTTAACGGAGGATGCAGAGAAGGCAGAAGGCAGTTACTAAATGCCTTCTTTGCTTCTGTCTTCTCTGCTAAAGCTAGTCCCCATGAACTACAGAGACCAGATACAAGAGAGAGAACCAGGAGAGACGAAGATTTTCTGCTGGCCAAGGAGGAYTGGGTTAGGGATTATTTAGGCAAAATAGACACTCATAAATCTATGGGCCCGGATGGGATGCACCCAAAAGTGCTGAGGGAACTGGCAGGGGTTATTGCTCAGCCACCCTCCATCATCTTCGAGAGGTCCTGGAGAGCAGGGGAGGTGCCGGAAGACTGGAAGAGAGCCAACATCACTGCAGTCTTGAAAAAGGGCAATACCTGCAAAACTAAAAGCCCAGCAGCTTCACCTCTGTCCCTGGATGGAGCAGCTCATCCTAGAGAGCGTCTCTAGGCATGCAAAGGAGAAGAAGGTGTTGAGGAGCAGTCAGCATGGATTCACCAAGACGAAGTCATGTCTGACAAACCTAATAGCCTTCTATGATGGGATGACTGGCTGACTGGATGAGGGGAGAGCCGTGGATGTTGTCTACCTTGACTTAAGCAAGGCTTTTGACATAGTCTCCCATAACATCCCCATGGGTAAGCTCCAGAGGTGTGGGCTAGATAAGTGGACAGTGAAGTGGGTTGAGAAGTGGCTGGATGGCAGAGCTAAGAGAGTGGTGATAAATGAGGCCGAGTCCAGTTGGAGGCCTGTGGCCGGTAGTGTCCCACTGGCCCTAGTCCCACTGGTGTCCCACTGGCCCCAGTGTTGTTCAATTTGTTCATCAGTGACTTGGATGAGGGTACAGAGTGCACCCGGAGCAAGTTTTCAGACAATACCAAACTGGGTGGAGTGGCCGACACTCCGGAGGRCTGTGCTGCCTTTCAGAGGGACCTYGACAGGCTGGAGAGTTGGGTGGGGGGGAAACCTCTTGAAGTTCAACAAGGACAAATGCAGCGTCCTTCCCCAGGAGAGGAATAATCTTAGGCATCAGGACAGATTTGGGGTTGACCTGCTGGAGAGCAGCTCCACAGAGAGGGACCTGGGAGTCCTGGTTGACACCAAGTTAACCACGAGGCAGCAGTGCCCTCGTGGCCAAGAAGGCCAATGGGATCCTGGCTGCATCAGGAGAATGCTGCCAGCAAGGTGAGGGAGGGGATCCTGCCCCTCCATTAAGCTCTGGTGAGGCTGCAACGGAGTCCAGTGTGCAGCTCTGGGCTACCCAGTACAAGAGGGACGTGGAGCTTCTAGAATGGATTCAACAGACTGCAGTAAAGATGATGGAGGGACTGCAACATCTATATTATGAGGAAAGACTAAGTGAGCTTTCCCTTTTTAGCCTAGAAAAGAGTGAAAGGAGATCTGATCAATATGTTTAAGTACCTGAGGGGAGAATGTAGGGAGGAATCGGCCAATCTTTTCTTGGTGGTGGCCAGTGACAGGACAAGGGGTAATGGGTACAAACTGAAATACAGGATGTGTCATCTTCACACGGGGAAGAACTTCTTTCTTGTGGGGGTGACAGAGCCCTGGAACAGGCTGCCCAGAGAATTTGTGGAATCTCCTTCTCTGGAGATCTTCCAAATCTGCCTGGATGCGACCCTATGCTCCGTCCTCTAGGTGTCCCTGCTTGAGCAGGGAGGTTGGACTAAATGATCTCTAGAGRTCCCTTCCAACCTTAACCACCCTGTGTGATTCTGTGAGTTCTGTCTTCTCACAACCATAGATAACATACATGCATGTCTCCAAGTATGTACCTGAAGGTGGTCCTGGCAAACATTAGAAAGTTCCTGTGGCAATGGAAAAAGAATCTTAAATAAGTATATGTCTTTAAAATGTATTTTATGACTTAGCTGCCTTTGCCTTGATCCATTCATGGATCATGCTCTTCACTATATCAGATGAACTCCGATTCCTGTATGGAATCCACTTCTGCTTGTTTACCCAGTTATATTAGCTGATGAGATCATCATCTTTGACAGAGAGATATTGGGTGTGTTGTGGGATACACACTATCCTGTATTATCTTTCCAGCTGAGGCCTTTATTCCCCACTTCTTCCCAAAGGAAGTTGCTACTGAGGACTTTTGGGCAAGTCTCCTCATACTTGATGTTTTCCTCCTTAAACAACAGGTCTTGCAGCTAGTTAGCCCTATATACATGGGCACAGCTCCTCTTTTGAGATATCCATATGGTTCTCACTAAGATTTTACCTAGGCTGACAAGCAACCTCCATTAAGTTTGCRTAAACCAACTAGTCCACATGAATACAGCACATCGTAGGGAACATGCCTTCGCAGATGGCTTTAGGCTAGCTATACAGACTATAGTGAGCTCACCTTTTGTGTAGAAGAAGGGAGAATTAATCTGTTTAATAGAGTTATTCTCCTGAACGAAGATGCCTAGTACGGAATGACTCTCTCAGCCTTCCACATCCAACCTTTTGGGACTGAGTAGATGAATGCTACAAAGAACTCCACATGGAATATCTTGCTAGCTAGCTGCAGTTAGTTCTAGTTAGCTGAGAAGACTATCAGCTGCACTGACAGTAACTAACAAGGTGGCATTTGTGTACACAATGCCTGCCACATGAACCTGAGAATGGAGAACAGATCTCTCTATGTTTRGCTAAAGGAAATCCTTCAATAAAGTACATTCTTCTGTTTCATAATAAAAATTTAGACTTTACAGAAACTTTCTTACTGGGGTTACTTAACATAAGCCTTGAAGAGGTCGAAAAGTACGTGCAGTAGGGAATCAGTTCTCAAGGGCAGGCGAAGTCTAACTCAAGGCTGATAAACAAAAATTGAATAACTGTCCTTAAAACCTTGAGGAGATTTTGAAACAGTAATAAGTAATCCATTAGTTTTAATTCTTATATATTGTTTGTAAATCTCTGTCATAATTAAATGGTGTTTTTTTTTTGAAATGCACTATGCAAATGAAGGACAGTATTGTTCAGATGAAACCTTGAGAACATCATGCAGTTACATAGCCCCAGCATTCAGAGTTGTAAGAAATTAAAAAAAAAAAAAAAAAAGACTTGTGATGAATCTGTCTGCTGGGATGCTGGGGCTCTGTGCCAGACACTGGGAGATAGTGAATTGAAAGCAGCAGATTAGCAGGGTAATGTGAACCATTTGTGAGGTAACTTTGGAAACCAAATGACTATCTGAACAGTYAGAAAAAAAAAGAGTTATTTTCTAGGAAATATAAAACTAGAATAATCTAAATAAATATTTCAGTCCACATTGCACTGAAATCCATCTATTTTAATGTACTGATTCATGACAGTGACAAATTTGTTGACAGTTTAGCTCCTCAGGAGGACTTCATGATATTACTGTAATTCACCATGAGGGTGACACAAAATGTTAAAAAAGAAATTGGGTCAAGGCTGGTTTTATTTTAGTTTGGTGGGAGTAGTTCAAATTCAGATATTTATAATATTTCCATGACACGGAAAAAAATATACAATTAGTCATTCTTTGCTGAAAGAATGTTTTCCATGTGTTTGGATTAAAAAAAATAGTTCATGTTTTTTTTTGCAATCCATGGAGATTTTTCTTTTTAAAAAAGGTGTAAATGAGATGATAACTTGTAAGCTAGTGAGATATACAGACATACATCAACATGGGTGACTTATTTGCCTAAACAGGCAAATACTGAGTTTTATAGAGCTGAGGGGCCTCAGAATCCTTCCCATATGTAGGTTCACAGCAATGCTGATCTTCCAAAACTTCTGCTATAAGTTATCTCAAATGGTACAAGACATMTATGTTTATGTAACTGAGGCAAGTCCTTAAGACTGCCAGGGCTTCCTAATCATATTTTTGCTGCTGAGTGTTGCATGTTCACTTGTAAATAACACTTCTGRGCATTATTCATATATGTAAAGCTCCTGTTTATATGAATAAACTTACTGAAAAAAAGCTCTAATTTCTAAAAATTAGATTGATTTCTTCTGCATATTGGATGGGGAAAACAGTGAAAAAGTATATTTTTTKAAATTATACAGATAAGGTAACTGCAGACTGCAGAAATCAAACAACTTGGTGAATTTCACATGGTCAGCAACTTTCAGAACCACATGAAGGAGCTGTGCTTCATGACTCTCAAACCAGTGCAACACATCTTGGGCAATTATCTTCATATCTTGGACAAATATCTTCAAAGATTTGATTTTATAAAGGTAAAATCATACTTCAGAATAGTTCCTTATTTATGACTTTGTTGTAAAGATATGAAAGTTGCCTGCGTTGATTCAAAAATATTAGACATTGCTCATATTCCTTATGAGGAAATGTAATTTTATATGGATGTGTCTTTTTTGAACTTATTCTGCATTTTCATTATTGACCACCATGTTACTGAATAGCTATAGACAAGAAATGACCTGAAAAGTATGGGCCAATTCCCTTAACCATTCTGTGCAGCAGTATGTGGGTAGAGCCCCTACTTAACTGTTGGAAACATTAAAATGAAAAATGTATAAAGCAACTTGTCATTATACTTTTGTTTGCTTCCAGTACCATCTTTATGCCTTTCTGTGATTACACTTCCCTTCTTAAAGGAGTCCTCTCTAAAATCCTACAGCCTAGAGCGTCATGTCACTCATTTCCCACAAATCTCTGTATTTCCAAAAGTCATAGAAAGGTCAAGTGCTTATGCCCCATGGCTTTTAATCCTACGAAAGTGGAGCAGGGCTAGCATATTTTCAGGAGATTTACCAAAGATCATTCTCCGAAGCACAGTCCTGTGCATCATTCTGAATTACTCTGAAAGGTCTGTAAAATACAGACCTCTGGTTTTCATTTGGCAAAAGTAAATTCCAGAGAAGATATTAAATCAGTAAGATAGCCTGGCTTGTCTTGGGATGAGCATTTCAAATATGTACTGATCAATGTATTTGTGAGTCATTTCCTCATTTGTCTGAAATGACTGTGTCCTTCCAACCTTTCTGTGTATCAGTGTTTCTGTACAAAAGAAATAAATTCTCTTCATTTACCTGTATATAATTTACCTTTGGGTTAGATGACGAAATCTTGTGGTTTCATTTTAAGCACATCGTCCAAACTATGTAATTTGCAAAGCTAAGACACCTGATTTGGCTCTCAGTTCAATCTGAACTGCTTTGCCCTACTCAGAAAAGCTTTTAGCTCAGATGAACTTGTTTCAAGCATAGCTTTTGTCCCTACAGAAGGCAAGCCCTTTGCTATGAAATGTTCAGATCAACACAGGGTTAGGAACCCAGCCCTCATATTTAGATTCCAGCCGGTGCTGTCACTCAGCCTCTTTGGATTCCAGTTTCTTCAGCTGTAAAATTGCAATAATATTTTTTTTTCTCCTGAAAGCAAAATACAACAGAGAACTGCAGATGGCCAATCAACATAGGCACCGTTTTCAGTAGGTGTTTTTGTGCCCCTCTACAGAAAGGGCAACAGCAATACTCTTCCAGTCTCTGTAATGGGCTTTGCAGAGGAGGAGTGTGAGGCATACAGCAGATTCATTTCATGTAGCTTTCGGCAAGTCCATTTTCATCTTCTTGTGAGCTTGGACAGGATTCACACAGAAGATGGGACCATCAGCAGTGCTAGGCTTGGGCAACTGGTTTGCAAGAAGAGGAGACGAAAGATAGTAGATGAAAACTTGATCCCTGTTTTACCTAAACCCCAGATAATGAGAAAGTGGATTTCCTGGTATTCCCGCACTGAGGGAAGTGACAGTGGACACAAGGCTAGAATATTCCACTCTATGCCACTTCCAGTGGCTGGGTGTGAAAAAGATTTTGTGCTCAGAATGTTCATTATAATAAAGATTATAAAGACAATCTTTTAGTCAGAAAGGCTAGTGAAAATTCAAGTAAGAACTTCATGTGTTAAGAAGTCCCTCTGTTTAGTTTAGCAATTATATATGCTTGTTTGTTTATTTTTATAAAACTACTATTCTCCATTCTTCCTAATTTACAGGTGTATGTTTTTCCACAAATATGAATATGCAAGACCCATGTTTTAGCATGAATAATTTCCAGATCTTTGAAGATAGGAAAAATATCTGATGTGACTAAAAGTCTAAAGACAGGTTGGCCAAGAGTTTCACATTAATCACAAACTTTTAGAAACACCCTGCAAAAACAGGTTAAATAGCAGGGTCCATTTTCTGCAGAAGTGTCTTTAAGTTGCTTTGATCAGCAAATCCAGAAATAGTCAACTGCCCTTTAATTCCAGTCTTTTTGGAGATATACATTTCTCCCCGTCTCCTCATGACACCTGTCTTCTTTAGAAAACGGAGCAAAGATGGTGTTTAATGCATTTTATTTCTTAGTGTGTAAATACCTGGTTACTAGCTGTGCACCTGGTATCAAGAATTGGTACTTTATCTTTCTAGTAGTGATGCTTACATAAAACAGTGGCTCCAGAACAGCTTATGTTTATCACTTTAATACTACGGCTATTCTCTATTAGCATTCTCTATTGAAATGAACAAACTGATTAAGCTGAACTCASTCCAGTATTCTGATACTGCATTTAATATATAGATGAAAAGATACTTCAGTTTTAAATATTGCAGGTGCTTTCCTTTCTGTTAACAAATACCAATTGATATTAATTTAGTTGCTATATTTTGAAGTGTTTTAGTTTGAACTCTCTTCTCATAGGACAAAGTTATCCTTTTTTTAAAACATGGTAATCTATGTGGGTGAAAACAGCAATGGGGAATTTCTGTGTGACACATTTAATAGTTCAAATGAAAAATAATTGAATACTTTGCAGCTCAAAAGTGGTTTATCACCATGGGTATTGCAGTGTTTAGAGTTACTCACTTTGACCATGTTAAAGCAAGAATGGATTGTTCAGTTGTGAAGCATGTTATTTGTGGTCTATTTAGTCTGCCGTTTCTTCCCGAGAAAAATCCTGTTTCTTCAGAGCAGAAAGCTCAAACCAAAATGTGCAGGGAGGGTAAAAGCCTGCCATAATAAACCCTTACCTAAGGTGAAAACATGACTATTTTGAAAAACAAGATAATTTGGGAGTCTGTCTACACTTACTGATTCCAAGCTAAATATTTTACAACTAACTCTTCTATTTTTTTGTTGCTACTATTGCCAATCYTCTGTAATCAACTTCATGAAATTGATCACTGAATTGGGTATATTTTTATTGTGATGATAATAAGCTTTCAGGTCAGCATCCAATTTATGATTTTGTTTTCTAAAGACATCACAATCCCTGGAAAGGTTGATTAATGTCAAGTAAGAAACTCATTACATGTGAGACAGCATTCAGGAATTTCTTCTTAGAATTATTCAAAAATTTTCCACTCTAAATAAAATCCCATAACCCTCACCTTAAAAAAGTATCCCCAACCCACCAAAAAAATGACATCTTTTGCACTTTAAAGGTCACACATCTGAGAGAATGTGTTCCTGGGAACAACACTGAAGATGCCTAATCCATTTTCTAGTCCTACAATAATCAGATTAAAATTCAAAYATATCAAACCTTAGCTTCCCACATGTAGGCAAGCATACAAACACCTCACAGCTACTACGTAACCAGMTGATTAGAAGCTGCTTTTATTTCTTTTATTACAAGTTTTGCTCAATTTTAACACTGAGATTTGCTTTATAGGGAAGTGTCTGCATACCGCCTTCCTTTTGTCTCAACCAGAGGGTTTAATAGCTAAAGTAACTGAAAAGGACTAGCACCAGAAAGGCTTTGGTTACCAGAGTAACCGTAAAAACAGACCCCAGTCTCCATGGCAAAGAGAAAAGCTATTTGCTGCAGCCTTTTCAGACCTTGAACAGACACTGACAGTTTTCCTATAATCAGTGCAGATTATTTGTGGCAACTAACTATATTATAATGTTAACTATAGGAGGTCTTTGAAAATATGAAGTGTAAAAAAAGAAATAAATACAAGAATTTTTGCTAGGCTAGGTGTGACTAGATTTTGCATTAAAAAAATGTAAATCTATCTAATATTCTGTCTCAGTGAAACAAATAGCATTCTATAGTTCCCCCTCTTTTGCTTTGCTTTTCTTCAAGGAATTGACATGTATTTTGATATTGAAATGTGCAATATCCAATCATTTCTACTGAGGAATTTCTTGTTATAAATATATTCTATAGTTTTATTGCATTCTGCTTTTTATGTGTTTTTCCAAATACCATACATCAGTGGTACTTTGTTTTATCTGAATTACTTGATAGCTGATTCTGCCTACTGTCCGCTTCAGCATATGTTCAAATTGCACGATATATATTTTTAAAAAAATCTCTGTAATTCATGGGTCTACAAACCCTGCAATACAATTACCTAAATTACCAGTGCAGATTTTAAGTGCTCCTTGTGGCTAATCATTCTGTCCTCAGTGAATTGCCTGGCTTGCCAGTGGCTTATTCTCTGTAACAGCACTGTAACACAGTTCCGTTCTTCAAACCAAGGTCTAAGCAGAGTCATTAATTCTAATGTGAGTTACGATGAAACTTAAGTCTTTACCATTTTAAACTATATCTATTTAAACGATGATTGCATTGTACAGAGATATACTACACCGTATTTCCCAAATAGTTTCAAAAGAAAATTTAAAGTGAGCACCCATTCCTCATTTTGAAGAGTGAGATGAAAACATAGTGAATAGAGAAAACAAATGTTTAGAGGAATAGCTCATTTCGAAGTGTATATAAGCATATATAAAATAATGCCATAAACTTGCACAGCAACTGAGGTATATGGTAGAGAGCTTTTTGCTGTAGTTTTACTTATTTGACCTATTTATTCTGAATCTGATTAGCAACAAAAAGTTTAAACATATCTTTTAAAATTACAGTTAAAATATTCCATAAATATACAACCTATTTATCTCTCTCTCTATAATACRTCTTTAGTCTAGGTATATTATGGATACTCTGAAGTTAAATTAAGATACACAAAAAGCAAACTACAAAATGCAATATATTTTTTCTAAGTCACACAGCAATATTAGCCAAAAATTGTAACCACAGTGCTTGTATTTTCAATTCAATATAATTATGTATTGCACTGATATATAGAAAAAAATGGCAATTTTGTTATCTTTATTTCTGTCTATAGCTGTGCTGTAGAGAAACAAAATTTTGTGTAAATAATAAAATTAAAATTATTGACAGGTATCTATCACGTCAAAAGGAAAGAAAGCTTTTTCTTTTTCCTCCTTTGCTTTAAAGGAAAACATGGCAAAGATTTTTGCCTAAAGCCRTGAAGACTTGAGTGTCAAAATAGGTAAGGACAACAGGTCCCTGAGGTCAAGATCCAGAATATGTTTTTTCACCTTTTCTCTAAAAGCCCAGTTTTAAAGTCTTTTCTGGGTTTCATGATGAAATTGAAGTTCTGTGAGGTCAACAAATTTCCAGGAATTCTGGAAAGTAGTGGTGGATGGAGCTAGGTACCTCTCAGCATATATATTTTTAAGTTGAGTTATTTTGASTCACATTAAAGCAAGAGAGCTTCATCGAGGGATGAGATGTTAAATTCTCTGAGGTGAAAACTAGAACAACAGGATAATAGTCCGTTTCTTCACGCTTTTCCTTAAAATGACATCTTCACAGGATAGGAAAACAAACAAGAAAGAACCTTTGTTTTGCTAAACTCTAAAAGATGTTACCAAGTGTAGCTAAAACAAAAGAAAAAAAAAATCAAGAATATTAACAGCTAGAAGAAGCAGAGAAAATGATCCCAGAATGACCTGTCAATATATATGGGCTATAGGAGAGATAGTGAAAGAAAAGGCATTGCGGAAAGGTCCAATAGGCTGAAGTCAGCGATCCTACAGCTTTGAACATACACCTATCCTAGCTTCTTCAAAAGCCATTGGCTGTTCTAAATTCCTCCCTTTCTTGGATCTCATAACTCTTTCCAGAGCTCTTTCAAGCTCATAAATACCAATCTCTGAGCCAGCAGTTAGTTAAAGCTATCTCAAGAAAGCTGAACTTCAAATCCCATACCAATGAATAACTCCTACCAGAGAGACCCAGGAAAACACACAACATGCTGCTTAGGTTACTCGCCCGAGCAAGAATGGAAAGACAAATCTTCAAAGCTGTTTCCTATAGTTCACTGGTTGCCTAAATTATTAGGACCTTCCTTCCTTCCTTCCTTCCTTCCTTCCTTCCTTCCTTCCTTCCTTCCTTCCTTCCTTCCTTCCTTCCTTCCTTCCTTCCTTCCTTCCTTCCTNCCTTCCTTCCTTCCTTCCTTCCTTCCTTCCTTCCTTCCTTCCTTCCTTCCTCTCTTCCTCCCTCTCTTCCTTTCCCTTCCCTTCCCTTCCCTTCCCTTCCCTTCCCTTCCCTTCCCTTCCTGATGTGAAGCAACACATTCTAAAATCTCAGAAAGTTTTGAGAGAGAGGATTCTCCTGTTTCAAGTTCTATAAATAACAAAGCAGAAGGTCACCTTCACTGTTATTAGAGGAGACTTCCTTCTTCACCAGCTCATCCAGTGATTCGAGGATACAAGAAAATGTCTTCTAACTACTAAGGTGAAACTAAAAAACTTGTGAACCAAGCAAATATTTTAGGTTGGACCTTGGGAATCAGGAAAGAAAGATGTACTTCATTAGCTAGTCTTTCCTATGTAGATTATCACTTTTTTTTTAATGCTACACTCTGATTTAAGTGTCAAGAAGAGAAAAGACAGAAATATAAAAACAAGTTCATAACAGATAAAATATAATGTTGAATTCTATGTATAATGACAAGCACTCCTGATGCCCCTTATATATTTAAAATTGCCATTCAGTTGCACTAAATGTAATTCATGCTATTTTTCCAAAGTATAATCCCAAAAGGGTTTTGACCAAACAAAAATGCTCTAATGACTGCAAATGGTTCAAATATTCTGTCCAGTGAGTTGAAGTTAAGTGATAAAAGTTTTCATGTTAAAAGAAATAATAAGTGGAATTTCACACATATTATAGTAATTGTGAAGCATCCAATTTACATAGAAATAATGTAAAAGAATTCTGACCATGATGGTTTAAGTGAATCATTACATGCATCGCTGATACATTTAGAAAACTGCAGCATGCCAGGTATGTTTCTTTTAGCATAATAAGTCTTGTAATGGAGCCTTTAAAAGCTTTAAATGTATAGTTAGATTAACCTTTCTTTTTGGATTAAAAAAAAAGGAAGAAGAAGAAAAAGAAGAGGAAAACAGATAATCATTAAGTAGCCAATTAAACCAACATTCGTTTCTCTTTACCGGTTAGTATAGTTCCACTTGCCTGTCCCTCTCTCCAAGAAACATGATGTTATTTACACTGCACTAACATTTAAATAGTTTTACTGTACTAATGTATTTTGGTTCTGTAGGATTCTACACCTCCCTTGGGGTTCAGTTACAGTTCATGACAGTACTAAGGTAAGCCCTGATTTTCTCCAACTTCAGATGCCATTTCTGAATAGCTGCTTTGCACAGATTGATATTAAAATCAAACTGGGGAATCAACAGACTCAGACTTCAAGGGGAGAAAACCCTTCTTTAATAGCAATTACACCAACTGTGCTATAAGTAAACAAGAGAAAAGAAGTATATCTTCATGAGAATATGTTCATGAACTGTCATGTATAGGAGCCTATACAGATTTTCCACAAAATACAGGGAAAAAGTGCATTGGCTGGAAAAAGTTAGAGTTATATATGATTAATGCTACTGTATGTTTGGAGATCTTTTAAATTATTGGCCCATTTCTTGTCTTTTTAACATCTGCTTTTCAGTTTTCAACTCCACCCATGTGTACTTTTCATGGTTACCATTTTTACTTTAGAATGACAAAAATATCCTTCTGCTATGAGAGCCGTGCTAAAAGTAATAATTGAAATGAATCAATCACTTCCATAACCCAAAGTATTACAGGTTTTTTATTACTATTGCATAGCCCAGAAAAGCATCTTAAATTACATGTAAAGAAATTTAGCCATCATGTTGGAAGTCTCTGAAAATCAGATCTCTCTCCCAGGCTGTTTCATCCTTATTTGGGTTCTTTTCTTCTGTGATCTGTGATTATCACACCATTTGTCTTTTCTCTTTCCTACAGACCTCAAGGGAATGCAAAATAATACAAGTCCTAGAAACAGATTTGGAATGAATTTGATTCTTTCCAATAGAGAGTTCAAATAGCTAAAGAGGGTCACAGAATCAATATGCTCAAAAAACATGGGCATTTCAGAGAAAAACTCTGTCTGGATACAAAGGGGAAAAGGGGAAAAGCAGCTGTTCTCCCTTCTTCACCTTCACCCTTCTAGTGCCACTGTGCTGCCCTTCTCTTTCCCATTATCCTCCCCTTTGGAAGCTGCTTTCCATTCTGTTCCTCTTTCTTTTCTTTTTTTTTCTTTTTTTTTTGTTTTTGTTTTGTACCCCCTGCTCCTCCCTTCACCGGCTGCTGCTCTTTCCCAATGCTGACTTCTGCTGCTGCCTTCCTCCCAAGGTTTGTGTAGCTCTGCATGCTAATTCATGGGCTTGAAATCACAAATAGAGTTTGAGAGACACTTCTATTCACAGAAAAGAAATAACAGATATACTGACTGACTAGTTTCCATGATAGCTCATATTTTATTATAATTAATATCCATACACATTGCTTCTCCATCATCCTCAGGGCAGTTACTTCGAGCTTGATAGAGAAGCAATGTAGATGGGTATTAATTATAGTGAATCCAAGGACTTACAAGATGCAGTTTTAGATTATTTCCAAACAAAAACTGAAAAGGGAAAAAAAATCTTTTATTGCAACAGATAATTTTYGTATTGAATCTATGAAAAACTGTTTGCTCATGGCTTCACTCAGTGACTGCAGGTGTAAAGCACTGATCCTTCCTTCTAACAACTCCAAAAAAACAACTCCAAACAACTCCAAGTAAAACTTGTGTTGCCTGCAAAATGCTGTGACATTTATGACAGTTATCTTTTTTTAGTATTCATTAGTAGACTCTARTGTTATTAATTTTAATGATGTTATGTTAGTTCTTTTGTTAGTGATGTGATTCACATCAAGTCCTACATACTAAATATCTCCCACATAGTAAAGTATAGAACAGCATCCGATTATTCCCTCTACTGAATCACCAGGTCAAACTTGTCTTTTGCTTTCTCCAAAAAGGGTGCTGACGAGAGCACAAAACATAATAATATGTGGGCTTGAAAAATTATAATAGCAGAGTATCCTGCACAGMCACTGATATGTCACATGGTGACATCATAACCACAGTTTCTCCTGGAGCTTCTGAAGAAGAGATCTAGTTGTTAAGTATAGACCTCTTGTGAAATCCTATTTAGCGTTCATATACTGTTCCACAGGAGCACAGATCACCTCTAGGAATCAAATCACATCTGACCAACCACTGCCTAAGACCAATTTTAGGCACATTAAAGCACCTGAATTAACATTAGAGGTCTATGCTTAGCAACTGAAAAAGCACGTTGATGTTGGTCCCAACCTACCAGAATAGGAAGTAGTCATCAAGGAAGGACCACACTGCTGGTGTCTATCTTTTATCACATATAAACTATAGCAGTTCAAAAAGCAATACCAGAAGTAATTTCAGAACAGGAGAAAAAAAMCCCAAAACTATACTTCCTTTTATTTCTCTCTCTTTCATTCTTTAACAGGGTCCAAATCCAAAGCAAAAAAGCATCCTCTGGATTGTGAGTAAGGCTGCTAAATGACATCTAGGAAAGTAAAAGATCTGAGGGTTATACATAAGCAATTATAAGTGACCTAGTAGAAAGGAAAGTTTGCACAGTGCTAAACATCACCATTACATTTTCCTGAGCATCTCTCCAGTGAAGGACTCAAGCTCTTGCTTAACTGTAATCAAGTAAGTAGTTGTATTGGTTTCCATACAATTACTAGTACACTTCATGGGCAGGTTCATAGCTGTATAGGGTAAGATGCAAAAGTGATAAAAGTAATTTTTACAGTTTTCCATAGAGACAATTGTAAAATACAAATTACATACTGGAACAACTTTTCTTTCAGAAATTCTAGCTGGTGTCTGAAAGCCTTTTAAGACAAATGAGGGAAAATCAGAAAGGGGTTCCACAGCAGAAATGCCAATGTATCAGAGGAAGACATAGCTTAGAAGAACAAGATAGGCTGTAGCTATATGGATTCCTTAGCATGCTAAAATGTAGTCTTAAAAATATTCTTCAGCAAGAAAATAAAAAATGCCTCAATTGCTCTCAGCATTGTAATTTTCATGTTCTTTGCCATTACAGACTGCTTCTTTAGCAATGTAAAAATAATTTTCTATCATAAAGCCATGAAGAAAATTATATGCAGATAAAGAAGTTATAATATAGAAGGAATATGCACTATAGATCATAGAAGGGACCTCAGAGGTCATCTAGTCCAACCCCCCTGCTCACACAGGGTCACCCAGAGCACGTGGCACAGGGCTGCGTCCAAGCGGGTTTTAAASATCTCCAGAGAAGSAGACTCCACAACCTCCCTGGGCAGCCTGTTCCAGKGCTYTGTCACTCTCACTGTCAAGAAGTGTTTTCTCAAGTTCCTGTGGAACTTTTGTTGCCTCAGCTTGTGGCCGTTTCCTCTAGTCCTATCGCTGGCCACCACTGAAAAGAGGCTGGCCCCCTCCTCCTCACTGCCTCCCTTGAGGTATTTATAGACACTGATCAGGTGCCCCCTCAGCCTTCTCTTCTCCAGGCTGAACAGGCCCAGCTCCCTCAGCCTTTGCTCATAGKGCAGATGTTCCAGGCCCCTGATCATCCTCGTAGCCCTYGTAGATCTGTGGAGAATATATCCTTTCCATCATGTCCAAGGACACAGTTTAAAGAATAAAGTATGTTACAGTCACTAGGCCCAATGGAATGTCAGACTTCAACAAACACCAGGAAGCACATCATTTAATTCTGTGTGGTAGCGATAGGCGTTAGCCTGGGAAGCTAGACATGGTTACACTAAAACTGTCTTTTTAGCAGTGGCTAGAGTTAGTCAACATTGCCAGAAATATATCAGAAAGTATAGAAGTGTTTCATAGGAATATATTTTTTTAATCATAYATTTTGACAAAAAGTCATAAAATATTTCATATTAAGGATTCAGTGCTTCATTCTTACCCAAGGAAAATATTTCAAGAAATGCCTTAAATATTTCAAAAACTATTTTGAGAAGGAAATTTCGATACTAATTATATTACATTCTAGAAATTCATCTTTTATTTTCTCATTTATGCTAAAAGAAATCTCAACAAGCAGAATATTACCCAAGAAAATGAGGAATTCTGACCAGCTCTAAAAACGGCACAGAACATTATTTGCAAATGCAGTGAAAAATTGCAGCATTAGTTCTAAGCACTTTCTCTTCAGATGCTTAATCAAAATTATTTCCTTGTCCAAACCGACCATTTCCTTCCTCATCTTCTAATGAAATGTATATAATTGTGTATAATATAAAAATATACAATTTTAGAAAAGCACTTTTATAATTCTTATTGAAAGCCAGATTCAAACTGGCAATTTCTGGGAGTGCAGAAATAAATTTGTTACCACAGAGATATCAGCAATTTATCTACGAGCTCTCCAGCAAGCCGAACTAGATTAAATTCAGGGAAAGAAAAATATTTTTTAATGGAGAAGTTGCAATTTGCATCTGCTCAAGAAATTCCACCTTTCTTCAAATGGACATTACATTTCCCAGTTCCTATGAAAGACTGATGATTAGAGGTGTTCTCTACTTGTATTCTGAACAACAGTCTGCATCTTCTCCTGTTAAAACATTGTCTGAAGACGTGGAAAGTTGGTGGAAATTGTTTTGGAAGTTACAGGCCATCTAGGAGCTTCCCTGTGTTCTTACTCCCCTTACAAGAGCAGTGTGTCAGGCAAAGCTGCTGAGAAACTTGGTCATGGTGTGAAAAGTACTGATTTAGCACATCATGAAATGCTTCCAACTCCTCAGCTGGAAAAGATGCTGCCTCAGTGGAGATTTAATTACTGTCTATGAAATCCTAGCCCAATACTTACATACACTTACTGGAGAGGTAGAGAGGAGAGACAAGAGCTCAGCCAGTCAAGTCTTACAGTACCACCATGGTGCAGAAGAAACTACCATGTTCTGTGGAACCATCCAGGGCATCCCTCCSCATTTTCAGTAGGGATGGTGGCATCTATTTTACACTGCCACTAACTTGGGTCAAGCCTGCTCCAAAAAACTGCTTAAAGGACATAACTATTATCAACGAGCTGCAGTTCACCCAAATGTGCTAAATTGATCCTTTGCAGTGAACTGCATATAAACACAGAGAATAAATCTGGCTGGCAAAGGCTGGAGGGGAAGAAGTAGCAAGACAGATTCTTGTGAGAAGAACAAGGAGAAACCACAGCTCGGAACAGGCATCAATTATTGATGCATAAATTTGACAACAAGAGAAACTTCAATGGTACAGGTTCAAGTTAAAYAGATAAGAAGAAACTTATCCTACTTTGAGACCTTGTCATAGTAGAAGTTTAAATTTACATTTCCTTTTTCTGTGCGGATAGTCAAAGCTTTACAATTCAGTCAGATGTACCAGGAAATTTTGTCAGGCTGGAATATGAGAAGGCTGGATACAATGAGGATACAGGCTGGATACAATGAGAAGGAAAAGAAGGGTCTAACACCAGTGCTTTTGAGAAGATTTTGAGGTATGTCTGGATATAAAATTTTGCCAAATCTTGCTCTTGCATTCAGCTGTCKGGATGTGAACTAGCTCTAGCCCACAACTCACATAGCTCCGCTAACACAGCACCATGCCCAAGGTAACTATCCCTTCTGGGAATAAAGCCAACTTCCAACAAAGACAGGTGAGCATATATCTGTCTGCATCTGTCCATGCCAATGCATATTTAGAGATCCACTCATTGTCTACAAAAAACATTCTGTTCAATGCACATATACACAAAAGCACATATATCCATACGTACGTGATGAATGGACAGAGAACTCATGTCCAGATAGATGAAGGTGAAATCTTATATTCTAGCAAGAACAAAATTTTAAAAAGATAGAGATGAAAAAATGATTTAAGTAGTTTTAATTTTACCATAGCTATATCTGTCAGATAAGGTGAGTATCAATGCCAAGGTCTTATCAAGAATATCTTTTGGACTGAGAGGAATTAATGAAAAATACTACAAAAGAGATATTATATAGTGTAATAAGTGCAGTTGTTACAGCACTGGGAGGACAGTGGGTGGTGGCAATTCCAGCAGACTTAGCTGCAGTAGAAGAGGATGTATTAGAACACCAGACTCACTCTAAACCAATTAGGAGAATAGAACTGAGGAGAGCACAGCAAGAAGACCTAATAATAAGCATTCTTAAATATAAGAAACTGATGCAGAGGACAAATTAAAGTCAAGAGCCATGCTTTTTTTAGGAAGCCAATTGTAGCTTACCATCTACTTAGTGTAGTTTCTCTTGCCAGTTGAAGCAATCCTCATTACATGAGATTAATACCATATATGTTTGAACTTGACTATGTTCTCCATGCGACTTTTTCTTATTATGGTGGGTGCACCTTTTAAGCTAATCGATAAATAAAAAAAATGATGGTGATGTTGCTTAGTATTTTTTCTCCTGTTTTGTGCTCTAATGAATGCTCACTTTACTCTGAAATGATTAAAAAACCCTATCACTGTAACATAAGTGATGAATATCCATAGTAGAATCTAAGAATAAGCAAAGCTCTTAATTCTAAAAAAAAAAAAACAAACTGAATTAAACTGATCCCACAAAAATTAAAAGATTATCTTTTATTTAACTTTCACTTGGCTTTTAGTTCAACTTCTTTTATATAAATTCAGGTTCCTACCTAGAATTAAAATAGATTCCAGGTAAATAATTACAACAGTCTTCATAGCAGCAATAGAAAAGAAATAGCTTTTTGATCGGAAAAAAAAAAGAGCATTTTTGGGGAACTCAAGTTTATTTGTAATTTGCACTCTGAGAGATTCTAGAAGAATCTTTAAAAAATACGGACACTTAAAGGATTAACCCATACCTCCTATTTCTGTAACCCCAACCTATTATTTCATTGTGATTTTTAAACTTTTTGGTTAGTCATTTATTTTAAAGAAGCATAGATAGCAAAGAGCAGACATCATGATAGCAAAATGTCCTATTCATATCTGCCAGTTTATAATTCCCTAGGAAAAATGGGGAAATGCTTAGTAATGGGAAGCATTTCTTCATGGGAAAAATGCTTAGTAAATTCTACAGTTTTGCTGGGTTATTGTACAAAATGGTTGGTTGAAACTGAACTACACTTATAATGACTTTTATTTTGAAAGAAAAGGTGGCCAAAAATCAGACATGAAAGAACCTGAAGGCAGAAAAGAAAGACTACTCTCTCTCTAATGTTAAAGGAAATTTCCTTTTAATTGTAATTTACTGTTCTTTGACATTCTCATCAACTTCAAAAAATATATTCTTTTTAATCACAGTCAAAAAGTGAACCACAGTTTAGAAGCAATGTGCTAGCAAGACGTTTAACTGTTTTAGTTAGTGGTAATCAGTTAAAATATATATTTCCAGTAAGAGATTACATTAGCATGAGCTATAATGAGTAGGAAGACATTTGCGGAAGATAAGAGTTGCTCATTTCATTGCTGGTCTATAAAATATTCCTCTCAACTGCTGGACTATAAAGTTACAATGTGCCATTGCATGGGAACAGAGGGCAGCTGTCCCCCGAATGTAGTGGCACATTATAACAGTTTCAAAAATGAAGAACATGAGACTGATTCACGCCTTTTTTTGAAGTCTATTTCTTATCACAGATTCTGTATCTGCTCTTCCTGAGTCAGGGGAGATGTAGTACTTGAAGGCAGCTTTCTCACAGACCAAGTGCAATTTTGATGACTTTCCAGACCAAAAGGTTTCTTCTCAATTTTTATCTGTGTCCATCTGGCCTCTGTCCAGATGGACTTTGCTTCTTGTTTTATTCATCTGTTTTCATGCATTCTTCTACTTATATCTCACTAGTCTTCATTTATAAACATTCACATGCACTCGGCTATTTAGATAATATTTTCTAAAGCCATATATTAAAATTGCCTAAATACCTCAATTATGTATTTTGCTTTGGTCCCATTTCTGTCATCTTAAAGGAAGGCTTGTTGCTAAATATTTGCCCTAATGCAACCAAAAGCAATATTTTTCTAGCAGAAATACCTATATACATGCAAAAACTCTTCTTACTTGCTTGCAGCACTCCATCCAGCTATCCTGTCATTGTCACATGCTGCTTGAAGTTCAGGCAATTTAATCTAAAGGCTTGAAGTTTAGACTGGACTTTTGTTTTGCATATGTTTATGCAGCTCTTTTCTTGGAAGAAACTTCTTGTAGGCAATATCATTAGGCATTATAGTAAGATAAAAAACAAAGAGAACCTAAAATCCATAAGTGATGCAAGTCTGTAAATCCAAAYTCAATTACAAAAGAGGAGCATTGGTCATCTTAGTACAATGCAACATTTAGACCATTTGCTCCTTGCTCGGCTAAGTGAAGCACTCCAAATATGGCATGTTCAGGCAACATAGTTCTGAAGATTAAGTAAGTACTTAATCTAAAAAGGTAAGTAATTGAGAGAATTAAATGATAAGACACARTTCAGTGTCTTGCTCCTTTTAGGTAGAATATATTTCCCGGAAATCTCACAAGTTCCATTAACAGGAGGAAAGGCTAGCAAATCRGACACAGTCTGCATCAGTGCTGGGAGATGCATATAAATTAGATAAATGAAGCCTACTAAAATGTTAGAGAAGACAACTAAGTCATTGTAAAGAAATACTTCTGCTGAGAAAAAAACATACCTTTGTGATCACCATTTTATGGTTTGGTAATGCTTACATTTATTTTTAGATGCAGATGAAAGAAAAACTGGAAGAACACTGTCAAAGGACAGGTAATAAGCATCTGATGTCAGCTATGAGTATCAGCTCCTCCCTTTGGTTTCATAGGTACATTTAAAGGTCACAGTAGGTGCATATAATATACACCTSCTGTTACAGAAATAATACCTTTATCTCCGTAAAAGTGGGATACTGAGTACTGGATTAGATTATATATTCTCCATTCCGTGACACRAGCAAATCAAACATGCTAGGATGTATTAGTAACAGTAGATATGAATTAATGAATGATATTAATACCWCTCACTTATTTTCCAAACCTGTATTTTTAAGTGTATTTTAATCTCTTAAAGGGGCACTGGTTAAAATAGGCAATGAAAGAGAGGATACTTCATAGTACAGTCTATATTGCTCTCTTTTATTAAGCTGTCTTTTTCAGTCTTCTGTCACTCAAACTTCTTTCACGAACAGCAAGAAATGTTATAAGGAGTGTTGATTAATAAATATTTGATGTAGCATTATGCTTTACCAGTAATACAGTACTGAATACCAGCTGTGTGACATCCAAGATCTCCCAGCTCCATTTAACTACTTAAGATTCTAAGGAAGAGAGGAGCAAACATTACAGGACTTAGCAGTAATAAAAACATATTGAAAACCACAACTACCCTTTTAGAGACATATTTTTCTTATCCCAATCTGGGGTAATTGTARAAAGATTGTAAAACTTTCTTTTTTGTAAAACTTTGTAAAATGTGAAAAAAATATGTGTCTGGTACAGGAAATTCTGTGTCACTTTGAATATGATTCAACAAACATGGGATCATACAGCTTCCAGTTCTGAACTCTATTTTGCAGCATATAGCTCCACCTGTTGAATAGGTTTTAAGAAAATATTCTCTACTATAGATTATCTTGTTCACCTTGCTATTTCTGGGAACYTAAGCATAAAAAAGGCACAAGAAAAGCTGTTTCAAGGTCTCTTGAGCAACTAGAAAATCAATTAGACAGTGTTTGCTGAAAACTTAGAAAGAAACAGAGAGCAACAGGCAACTTGCAGCCAACCTCATTACTAGTTAAAAGGAATTGCATTCCAATCACCAGAAAAGTTCATAATATGTTTCTGACAATGTTTCAGAGAAAGAATAGTCCTCTCATATTTTATTGTGGGAAAGACTTTTATCTGAAGTACCTAGAAGATGTTTATCAGAGAAAGCATGAACTTTAGARCAAATTAGCCTTTGTTAGAGGTGAGTTTCTATGTTTCAACACCATCAAGGAATGAAGCAGGTGTAGTAAGTGTTACCTTTGCTTTTGAAGTGCCCATGCTTTCAGGACAAAATGAGAATGCCAATGGTGTCATTAACTTTAAAACATAGAATGATTCAATCTGTTACATATTATAACTTAGTCTGTTATTCTCAGCTATGCCTCAGAAGGCATAAAGCTACTGTCGGCCAACTATGCTGAACACCATTGAGTATATAGCCACTGAGAATAACTGCACTGGAGCTGACCCTGGCAGGGCACAGCAAAGGAGACTGAAGGGAAAAATTCTGCTGCTGCTTTGAATATATCATCAAACTGAGGGGATAATTAGGAAAATCCTTGTACATATTGTTTCTACCAATGATTCTCAATAACACACCTTGGTAACTGATATGTGTAATTATCATGTTCTGCTAGCATCTCTCCTATGTAACCAGCCAGTATTTAGGACACATGAGGATTTTGCGGTTATGCAACTGTGAGGGCTGCAACTGTGTGCTTTAGTAGCAAAAAAATCCAGTAACTTCACTCGAAAATATGATAGGCTTCTTAATATGATAGGGAGCATTTGCGAACCTGGATTTCATCTGTGAAATTTCAACTATGCCCCAGRCGGACCATATTAGAAAAAAATCTGGAAAATAAACTTAACTGTGGTTCTATAATATTTTCTTTTATCATAATCTAGCATTGTAAATACATGAATAAATTTAAAATTATTTTTATAGTGGGTATTTGAAAGCAGTATTTTTTCATATCAGAGATGCATTATATCACTATCATAAAATGTTACTGATGTATAGAATCATATAATTTAAAAATTAAAATGCTTCATTTATTATAATTTTTCTTAAAATTGTCAAAATGAGCAATCTATGTTGCAAAGACAGGAAAATTTAATTGCTGCTGTTACTGAAATAACCAAAATTCACTACAATGAACAAATTGTATTGTGCATATTTCTCGAAAGCCTTTAGAGCAGAACTTGCATCTACCTTGATTTCTGTCAAGTTAAAGATACTTGAAAAAATGCTAGTCTGTATTGAATGCTGAAAAATGCTAGTCAAAGCAGGTCTGTATTGAACATAAGCTGGTTTGGAAGTAAAAGAAATGAAGTGGTAGTCAGTTCAAAAGTTTAAAAGTGCTACCAAATTTCCATCCAAGCACATTTTTTCTTTTAAACGGGTCTTTAGACTGAACTAAATTTGGCTAAAATCTCAAACACACACCCCACTACAGTATAAATTTAATGTATTGATCTTTAAAAAAACACCACTGTGAACTTTCCTGGAAACTATGATCTCACTGATCTCACTCTGTGGGCTGTTGATGCCTTGACCCTTCCTGCACTGTGGCCAAAGTCTTCCTATGTTGCATAATAGCCTGATAAGGGAAAAAAGTAATTTTGATTGGATGCAACACGCCTAACATCAGTGAAGATCTAATACACAACATATGCTCAATTGCTCTGTGTTATAATGGTATAAATAGAATAACTTCATGAACCTCCYTGTCCATCCTTCTGTGATCCTTCTTGTACCCTAACGATGACAGCTTTTGTTGTCATATATCAGCTAAAATTTCCTAAAAGTCTGAGGTGATATCAAGCCAAAGCGGCAGTAGTCATTACTTGCAAATTTTTGGTAACCAAAGGCACGTACACAGCTAGATGTAGTGAGGAGGCCAAAAGACAAAGTGTCCTCATCCTTCTGAAAATCACAATAACACTAGCAAATCCACTAGATGACAGAGATATAGCCAAATTACTTTCCAAATATTCGATTTTTTTTTTCCCTGTCGCAGTGCTCCTCTTCTCATCCACAATCCCCTTCTGCAGTGCTGTATTATGCCCAATCTAAGATACTCTGCTGGCATTAGCTTGTCGGATATTTTCTCCATAAAGTATCATGCAAATCTATAGCAGTGCATAAACAACACGATCTTATTAGCATAATTCCAAAAAAAAAAAAAAAAAAAAAAAAGAAAAGATTGTAGATGTAAGATTATGACTTTGGTATTCTGTCACCAGTCCTTTATGCAGTTTGTGTTTTTATATCAGTGTTTTTACTACTTTTTTTTCCCCTTACATTCTTGGGTTTAATTGAAGAAAAATCATTCAGCTGGGCATCACAAAGGACACTATTTTTTAAGGGTAATTCAGTTAGGCATCCCCTAYAGAAAGGTTTATACTAAAGATTTTTCCTAAGATGATGTGCAACTGGGTTTTCAGGCAAAATAGTCTGCTGGCTTGAGATAAAAGAAAAAAACAGTAAGAACAAATAAAAATTTCAAGTAAGAGAGGAAAGAAAAAGATTTTTAATATCTCTTTATATTTTCAAATAATGAGAAAGACTCAGTATTTAAGTCTGCTTTACTGGGTGCAGTTTTCAYACAGTGTGTGCTGTCAGAGCTGGTGATCTTGGCAAATATCAGCAAATAAAGACATTGCTCTAGTTTTCCTTTAAAAGCTTAGTAGAAACAGTCTGCGATATTTCACTGCTGTCACCACCTGAAGTAGATTAACATGTCAGAAGTGCTTCCAGGCGGTGCTTGAGGGCAAGAGATCATAAAGGGAGACAGGAGGTGAGAGGAAACTGCAGAGTCCTAAGAACTTACACTAAGTTTTATGTCAAGGCTAGGGAGAAAAGAGGTCATGGGACATACAGACATGAAGCTTGGTTGCTGTTCAGCGATTATCTCTTTTCTCTGCAAATATTGCCTKCAGTGCATTGTGTCAAGGCTATTCCCTTGAGTCTGAATCAGAGCTGCATTGAATGGCAGCTTTAGCAAAGTATATGGGAGGTGGTAGTTCAATCAGGAAGGTACAGACAGTGCATTCTACGGGTAATTGCCAGATTCCCTGTAGTATGTAAAGCAAATTAGAAAATACAAATAAATGAGGGGCAATTACTACAGTGTTTACTTTGGAAACTAGAAATATTTCCCCCTGCTGTAACAGTTATTGGCACATCATCTTCTCGTGGATTTAGAAATGAGCCCAAACTAAAATTTTCTAAAAAATTAAGKAGTTTTCTGAGCAGGAGGACTTACTGAGCCTATATTCATCTTGGCCTGCCCTGTGTGGACTCTATGAAGTCTAATAATACTGTTTATCTGGATTTACAGTATATGCCTGCTTCACATGACTGTCTGCTTTTAGGAAACTTGACAGAATTTCATGTTTTGGAGACTTCAGCTCCTGAGACAAATTTGAGGGTGAAATGGGTCAAAACTTTCATAAATTATATGGGGGAGCTGCTTACAGGAGTCTCTCCAATGAAATAATCTACTATAGGAGGCAGCTAAAATAAAATGGGAAATTTGGAGTCGAATTAATTGACTCTATGTTTTTAATTAATTAAACACCATGGAAYCAAAATATTTCCTAAGCAAATTTTTCAGTATTTCTTTAAAACAATATCACAACAGTTTTTAAAAACAATGCCACAGCAAAAAGGTGAAGTCCACGAGGAAAGGAATGCATGAGATGCATTGCATTAATAATTTAATATTCTACAACCAAACTCTTTTCAGAATCTGAATTAACAGAAAAATGCTTTGTACTTCGGTCCTGATTATAGTCCCATATGGATCCAGTGTCATTCCAAGATTTACCAAATGCTCAGACTTTACTGTGCCCGTTTAACATGCCTATCTTATTAGGGATAGTAAAACACCAAAGGGCATTCCTTGCCCCAAATAATTCTGGAAAAAAAAAAAAAAAARAAAGTTTAGGCAGCAGTTTACTTCAATAAAGAACAAACAGCACCACAAAAGTAGTAAATGAATTATTAGTGCAATAAATATTCAGCACATTCAAGCAACTTCATTTCATTGTTGGAGGCTTTTTAAAAATCATGAGTACTGTTAAAGTTTGTAAGCTCTCATTGACTACCGGATGGATTAAAACTACACCACGTCTCTGTTTTCCTAAAAAGGCATTCTCTGTATGTGCCAAAACCAGCCTTCTGTGTTTGTTTCACGCTGGAGGATTTTTGGCTTCTCTATGCCATAATGTACTATAGCAAACAGAAACAGGCATATGACAGTTTGTTATATGTATGCAGGGATAAGTCATTCATCTCAACCTGACACTTCTCTCTTTTCCAAAGTGACACTGCAAGAGAGAAATGTGCTTGCTCATTTATGGGAAAGAGTGTAATCAGTCCTGGCAAACAGAGATGAATTTCATTCATACAGTACATAACTCACAATTTTGTACTTCCATTAAATTTCCATGGATAGTAGCCCACTAATTTAAGCCAGAAAGCTATATTTCTAAAATTATTTTACCATTGAACTGTTAAATGGGGTCCTGTGAGGTACTTTAAGAGACATTCTATGGCATCAAGAGTAAAAATAGCAGTACTTTCTTCAGAAAAATTATAGCTGCCAGTTCCAGATTTTCTGTGGTAATTAACCTAGATGCACTCAAGTGATGAGTACTCTCCCTAATGACTCTATTGGTTCAAAAAGGGAACATTTCCCTGTGATCTCCTCTGACAGTATCATCAGGATGTTGTCAGTGAAAACAATACCGTTATCTAGCTTCTTTTCAAGTCACCTGATTAACTGGAGAAAATAGAAACAGAAAGAAAGGAGTGTGTCCTTGCACAGAGGCTGTAAATGTCAGGGAAAGGCCAAGGGACCAGTTCCACCTGTCCTTAGTTCGTTAGCTCGGCTTCTCCTGCTGAAGTGGCGGCTTACTGGGGTGCTTTATTTCCTGGTCGCTCTGCCAGAAGGTGGATCTTTACTGCTACAAACCCAGTTTATGTATCCTGATCACAATGGCGCCTTTGTAAAGGGAACAGTGGGTGCAAGGCTTGAAAAACAACTTTCCTTCCCATTTAGAACCCTATAGGCTCATTATTCAATAGCACAGTGGTAACATAATGCATTTTCATTTACTTCACCCTAAATGTATGTAAATTAAAGGGTGGGCTTTTTTATTAAAAATAACACTGATGTGTTTTTTGTTATTCAGAAAAGAAATTGTATTAGTGAAAAACAGCACTAATGACATTTCACATTCAAATTTGCCTTTTGCTGGAAAAAGGCAGGTCTCACCCTGTGCTCAAAATATAAAAAGTAAATTCAAAATCTCTACTAATTGGTAGTCATCCATATGTTTAGTCCATATGTGTATTTCACTTGTTTTAAGTTACGGTTGTACATTTAGATGCAGGATTACATACTAGCAAAAATGAGATTCCCTTTACAATGAGAAATGAATCTGAAGTGAAATGCCAAGAAGTACTACACACCATTGCCACAGGATTTTGCATTGGGAAAGCATCAACTTTACCTATACAAATTACGTATTTATGAGAGCTCCTAGTGTATTGGGAAACTAGCAACATTGCAAGAAGTGGCAAATTGTTTTAACATTTTGATTTTTAAGGTACTTGCRGAAAGATCCAATCTTATCCAGCCCAAATATTTAAACTGCTATATTGTAAGATCCTGTCACTGTGCCTAGATTGGGTGGCTGGTTTCATAATCAAGTCATTACCAGAGAAAAAAAGATATTCTTCTTTCAAGGTTGACTCACCTGAGTGAGCTCTGCACGTAGACAATGGATTGTCTAGATAATTATGGCCCATAGAGAGACAGTGTATGAGAACAGATTAAAGTATTTACTCATGTCTAATCTAAACTCCTGGAGCTGGAACACTTCTCAGTTTTCTATCTAGAGCCTTTCTAGGGACATCTCTGGAAATTATGATGTCACATGCAAAAGATCAAGTATATTAAGGTGAAAGAAAGAAAGCACACTGGCTACCTATATAAACTGAATGAAAACCAAGCTGAAAATCAGAATTTTGCAGATTATTCTCAAAATATTAAAATCTATGATTCTTTATGATTAGTTCAGCCATTAGCTGAACCATTCAGTTCTAGCTATCTCTCTTTTTTTTTTGGTGGGGGGGGCGGCATATTTCCATTCCGGTTACTTTTTTTTTTTTTGATTCTAGTGGACCAGATCTGTCATGAAGGTCATCTCTGCAGAAGAAAATATAATTGCTCAGAGAGGTAGAATCAATCTCACAGAGGACTGTAAAATCAGAAAGAGACCTTGAACTAGGATCAGTATTCAATGGGTCGAAAAAGTGAAGAAACACCAGGATGTGTTCACAATTGACCTGCATCGTCAAGTAGAAAGGCTGCTGATTCCCTGATTAGTTGGAGCTCTTTCCAGGGCATTTTGTTTCATTTCAAATATATTGGACAGAGACAATCAAGCCTTGAAGTCAGAGCTAGGTAAGCTGGCATGGCTAAACATAACTTTAKTCACAGGGAGCAAAACTACAGATTGAAAGTCAGAAATGTTTTGTTGATCAGGGTTTTAGGACACCAAGCAGCTCCTCAGAGTCCAAASAACCAATTAAACAGTGAAGCAGTTTAGAAGCCTAAGGTAGATACCCTTGGGTAGTRGGGAATAGTCTAAAAGAAGCAAGTTCCAATAAAAGCTTTTCCTAAATTCAGCTGTAACTTGCTGTTTCTAATTTAAACATCAATTTTGGCTATGTAGTGAAGAACTGTGAGATGCTTTTGTTAAGTACGAAGATACAAAACAGAGCTCAGGAAGGGCTCAGAGAAAGATAGCTGCCTACTGCTTTTGTTTTGACCTACGTTTTCCTAATATCTTCATGCAGATTTAGAATGTTCTGGGAAATAAGGATTTTTTTGCTAATAGTGGGGTGATTCTAAACAAAGAGGGTTCTGCTGAGCTTTTATGGAAAYGGGGAGGAAGAAATAGTTTTGCTGAATCTCTTCTGCCATTTAGATAATGGWTTGGTGTTATTCATTTGCCAAAGTTGAAGATTATATTTACCCTTATTTGCAAAGATTTTCACACCACATCTTGGATTGAGTTTGATTGGTGATACTGACAGTTGACAATAAAATATGTTTACACTGGCTCTCAAACACATTGCTGGGRAAAGGGACCTCAGCTGAGGCAGTAGTTTAAGAGTTCAACAATTGCAGGTGCTAGAGGTACTGTAATGGGTATCAGAACACCTTATTGCTGTATGTGTGGTATGTTCCCTCATGAGCTTCTGAGCTTAAAATGAGCTCCTGTATTCCCTGTATGTTGTTTTATATATTTTCATTCTTGGTTGGAGAGACTGCCGAAGTCATACRTAGCAATTTCTATCATTGTGTATTATCCTACTATTTGGGGAGGGATGGTTAGTGAATGTTTAGAAGAAAAGCTATTAAGTACTGCATTTTGATAACTCTTCCTGATTAGATAGGAATCGATCTTGAATAGGAAACCATTTAAAAAAAAAAACAGTCCTCGAAACACAAGAAATGCCATCACCAGAGCCAAAACTTTGAATTCTATATTAAAGAAGGATTTTGTATTCTCTTTGCTGAAACTGTTTGCCTTTGCTTTCATCACATTTGTTATTAGTCTGTAAGATGTATTTTCATCATTATTTTCTCTGACTCCTACCCTTTAGGTAATCCCAGAGYTGCAGAGAAAGATATCCAAAGGAAGGTGTCTATTGTTGTAACTAGGGAGCAGCATTGTACTTCAGATTCTGTTCTTCAGATTTTTTTTTGTTAGGAAAAGACGGATATATGTTTTAACATCTGAAAGGATCCATGAATTTCTGGAAGCTTTCTCCCCTTCTTTCCAACCAGAGAGTTCTTATTTCTGATTGATCCTGACCAGAAAAGGGAGACAAAATGATCTTCTATGAAAGTATCAATCCATACCAGGTATATTTTATGTCTTTTTATCCTGCACTGTATGTAGTGACTTATCAAAAAGAGACAAATCCCAATGATATGTAGTTAAAATAAAAAGACACAACTTTCTTATAATTATAAAATGAAAATATAGCTCCATGAAACATTTTAAATAAACACCATTTTACAGCAGCTGGATCTAACTTTGGTATATAAATGCCACAGTTTTATTCATGAACTTCTATACTGAATGAAAGGCCATATATGATCACTCATAAGAAGTGATCAGCTGTGGATATACATTTCTTTAAAAATGGGGCCCAGTTTCATTGCAAACACAGCTACATTAGGAATAGTCTTTTAGAATCTCTCTTATGTTTTTCTGTTCTATAATGAGTCAGGGTTAATCACTAATGAAAAGGAGGCTGTGAAGCATAGCCACTGATTGAACATCAAAGCTATCTGTGCCAGGTCACTAAGGTCTAATATCAAATAACCATAATTATTAATACCTTTTGGTGTACTCTAAAAATTATGACTTRTGAAATGAATTTTCCACATGTAAACTCACTTCCAAGGGACAAAGTAAAGGTCTAAAAAGCCTTTGTAAGTTAATGCTGGAATTTAATTAGATCCATAACRCTGTGTAATGTGGACCCATAGTCTCCAAATATGCTGAAGGAGAAGAACTGTAAAACTAATTTTCTATGTCTTACTGGTATTCTAATCTGAATAAAAGCTATTAGAGTAATAAACTCAATTCTAATTAGAAACAGTGAAACTCTGAAAGAGAATAAAGTCTGGAGTTTAATAAATGTAGTATTTTTGGAATATTACATAAGAAATGGTATGATTTTAGTTATCCCATATTTTATAAAAGAAAAAGTGAAAGACCAGAGAACAGTGCTGAGAACTTTAAGTGAGAAAAGAGAGCAGTTTGCCCTCAGTTCTTACCTTTAAAAATGCCACAAGATAGAGTGAAACCAATTTATTCCAAGCAGACTGGCTGAAATAAAATAAATGCATGACTGCATGAACCAAGCTACCTTACTGAAACTTGGCAGGATAAGATCTAGGTAAGAAAGTTGCATATACTTCTATATCATTACTTAGAAGTGATCATCTTGATGTATTGCTATGAAAAATCTGAGCAGAGAAAATTTGAGATTTTGTATAAATGAAACACTTGTGGTAAACCGCTCTTTAAAAAAAAAAAAAAAAGATTCTGGGAATGATGCAACATATGAATTCCTATGTGTCTGTTAGGAAGAAATATGTACCTGATATTCAGAGATGATTTCAGCATCTCAGTTGGATTCAGCTGATGGTTGACTACCATACACACTTGCAGAATATGATGAGCAAAGGTTGCCCTATGGAGTCTATTAAAAGATAAAGGCATGCAGGAGTTCCTTCATGCCTTACTTGTGCAACACAGACCTCTTCCCTTTCTCTTTACTTGACCTGGCAGACCAACAAGGTGGATTTTAACTATTTATCACTACTATCACCACTACTGACTAGAGATCATAAAGAACAAGGAATATTAAATTATATCAGAATTAAAGGTAAACCAAACACTTAGCCAGTCAGTAGAGACGTCTATAACAGCTTTCCTTCTGGGGTATTTATGGGCTTAACGATTACAGACATGTACTAGCTGATCAAYGAACTGAGCTGAGATGCAGTGACACAGGGAATAAGCTGGTAGGCTTCTTCCAATCTAAAACCACATATACCAGTGCACAGAAAAACTCAGGGGTAATATAGAAAAAGTGGTGCTATCTCTGTAAGTAAATGGAGGAAGGTGGACTTGGCTTGCATGGAGGGGAAATAAGTATACACCATCAAATAAGGACTACTAGTAATTAAACAACTATAAATAAAGCAAGTCTGTTGGTTGCTTTATGTGCTTTTGTCCTCTTTTAACCTCAATGAAAGATGTATTACATCCACTTCTGCTGATACCATAGATAGTCAACTGCTTACTAATATGAACATTTTATATACTCTGTTTTCTATTGCACAGAGACTAAACTCTCACTGACGTAATTTCACAGAAGTCCATTGAATTGCACCAGGAATTAATCTGGCCCCGCACCGCTGCAGCTGTATGGAAGATGTTGGCTTTTCACCAAGTTCACACAAAGATGGAAATATTCATTTTCCACCAGTAATTTTCAGCTCTCACATTTGTCTAAAGCAAAAGGCATATTTTTATTTATTTATTTATTTTGCCTTTGGTACTGTTTTCACAAAGCACAAATAGAAAATATAGTTATCTCTAACCACAGAGATTTCCAAAATGAATGAAAATTTGCAAATATGTTAAAAGATGCTGTTTGGATGATTCAAATCTTATTTCTGTAATTTGCACATTCTTTTTAAAAATCTTTTGTGGGATCCTAATAAATTCCTTCTTTTGCCTTTGCCTCAGACAGATGCTTCATTTCAGTAGTCCCTGCTTAAGGGAACATTCATGTTGGAGCATTCATTCCGACATTTTCTCCTTCAAACCTGGGCCATAAAAGCTTATTTTTGAATACCTGTTAGTGAGAACCATGGAAACATGTGCAGAAATAAAGTTATAGAAAAATGCGGACTGACACTGAATCAGGTCAATGCTCAAAAGTCAGCTGGAAATCTATGATCTAGCAGTACMCTATTGTTTAAGGATTTTCAGACAAAAAATGCTGGATGAAAACTACAGATGGGCAACTGATACTACCTAGGTACAAATCTGCTAACTTAGTTGAGGAATTAATAAATATTATAGAGTTCAAGAAGGGAGATTGCTGTGCTCATTTCAAGGAGCACATGGGCCATGTTCCAATATATAAGTAGTTTGGTACAGTTTCAAACCACTCTACAGTTTTSTTTGACTCTGTACTATCAAGAATTTCACTTTTTGGAGATATCYGATACTTAGTTATCAGGAAAAAAACAACCCTCTGTTCAGCTTTTAGCACCATGTTGCCCAAAGTCTCTGAGACAGGAGCCAGTGAAATTCCAAATATGACACTAACACTAGAGCTTTCAGACAGGCAGAAACTGTCACAGCTGGCAGGTGTGCACAAAGTGGATTTAAGAGGTATTTGTACATATGCGTTCAGTGGATTTTCATGAACTAAAGGTTGTCTTCCACTTGCTTAACATATTTATATACAGTCATCAAATAAGTCTTATCTTGTCCAAATGTCATTATGCTTCGTATATATCTTATTTCTTAATTGCAGAATGCATCCATTTCTGTGCACTCACCACAGAGTACATGCAGAATTATAATCCTGTTTTTTACAGTCTATTTTATAAGGGTCTGTGGCACGGGTGCCAGGAGCAATGAGGAAATTATGGTCCCCTGAATTTCAGTGACCACACTGTCATAGTCTCTGTTAAAGTTCGAGTTGCACCCCTAGAGAATATGCTGAAATCTGCTAAAGTCTTGATGTTGTGACCAGGGTCAAGTCAATTCACCTTTTGTACTCTCTTTTCTCTCCCAAATTGCCAYGCGTGGACTGTACAATCTTGTACCAACAAAGGGATTTCACCTCTGTAAGCAGTCAAAGGGAAAAGTCTCTTGAACCTGCTTGCTAGATAGAGCTGATTGGGAATTCCCCAGATAAGACAAAGCTAGCAGTGTCAAAAGATAAATTTGGAAGTATTTCCAAATTCATAAAAATATTTATAAAATATTATGAAATTTTCAGAACATCCCCTTTTGACTTTTTGGAAGGAAAGAATTTATATTCCATCTCAAAATGTCAACATGCTATACATATAATAGTATATGTAATTTCATGTGTAGCATATGCAGAATGCTATATAACATAATAATATATCACTTCAATGTGTATGCCTAAAGTAAACCAAACCAACAGTTGAGAATGAAGTGATATGAAATTACTGAAGCAAWTTTTTTTTAATTCAGTGAATTCAAAATTAGATAGATGGGTTTTCAAAAAAAAAAGAAATCTCAGATTTTAATCTCAATCAGGATGAGAATATTTTTAAAATTTTTAAGAGTAGTATAGAATAAAAAACTTACTTTTGGTCAGCTCTATCAGCTCATACAGAGAAGAAATGTTTTTTTTCCTGGCTTACCTAGACTGGTCATTTTACAGTGGTAAGCTATCCCATTATTTTCCCTGAGCCAAACTCTTTATCAATATGGGGATACAGGGTCAATAATGCAAGACTTGGAACTTGAATGTCTGCTCTGGGTTCTCAAAAATGACACATAGGAGCTTGGTCTGGTAACTGCCGATTGCTACCCTGTGAAGTGCTACCAGGCATTTTCAATTCCCATTACCTTCAGTGGAAAAAGAGCATGTTAAACATTTTATGGAGTCAGACATTATCTTGCATCCTCTTTTAACCAAAGCTAAATAACATATTATGGACATTATATGGTATTACTTATAATGGAACTTGCTGTTTCCTACATAGTTTTTCTGTATTTCCTTGTAATGAAGCTGCTGCTTTCCACCAGGTCTATTTTTCACCTTTTTTTTTTTTTTTTCCAGAAACCCACAAACTGCCAAATCCAGTTACTCCTATTTATGCCAAACAACATACCAGGGCTGGCAGAATTTCAGCCAAAAGGAGTGCTTAACACATCGTGCTGGATATCCTGAATGCCGTTCACTGCAGGGGTAGAACRTTTTGTAGCAAAGATGTGGGACACTGATTTCAGAAGTGATAACTTCTGTTTGATAGGTCTGAGAAATGCTAAATCTACTCGTTTCACTGACTCGACAACATATCAGTAGGTTTTTAAAAGCAAATAAAAATGAATAAAAAGAACAGATCATATTTGTCGTGTGATAAAGCTGAGCACTACCCTCACATTTTCACCGAACAACACAATCATTAATTATTTTGACTTTTTCAACTCCGTATGGCAGTGATTTAGGGCCAGCAGTATTATGCATTGGGTGAGTGTCATCGCTCTTTATCTGACTTTAATCCGGGACAGAGAAAAACACAAAACTCTTTTTTGCAACCCAGAGACTGCTCCTGCTGCCTCATATACAAGTAAAACCAGTGTAAATGAGGAGAAAAATAAAATTGAGGGAGTATAATCCTATTTTTCAAAATAAAATTGAGGGAGTATAATCCTGTTTTTGCAAACTCAGAGATCGTCATCAATTCCTGGTTCACAATATTGGGGCCACTGTTTGAAAAATTGTTTGGTTTTGTAGAAGTGACTAGATAAAGCTAGATGTAACTAAATTATCTTGCTGATGATGTTCGTTAAAGAAGATAAAGCAATGTCTTCATCTTTGCTTTAGAGAGGACTCTCCATTCGGATAGCCCTGATAATCTCATGTAATGCTTGCTGTAAATAAATAAACCAATCAGAAAAAGTTCAGTTTGCCAACTATTCCAATAAATTTCTCACTGCCTAGTATACTCTCTATCAAGATATATTGATATCACATCAGATAAGCGGTCTTTAAGACAGCCTTTGTGGTCTTAAAATGATAATAAAAGGTTAATAAGAATAGTTATTACTAAAAATGTTGATAAAATACARGCATTGGAGCACCAGTGGGAGAGTAATGATTAAATTATCTGATTCAGAGAAGATACCTGTATTGTGTAATAAACACTAGCATTAGAGCCTGACTTGTAGTAATAATAACCAGCAACTGATTATAAGCACTTCGCCTTCAGTGTTTATTTGTCTGCACCTGGATATTGCTGCTTGGCAATAATTGGACTCTAATCACTCAAACAAGCTTTAAATTTACCATGTGTAAGACACACTATGTTTTATTTACTCAAGAACAAACTGATCTCATTCAGGGAAAAGATGCTTGGCCTGGCTATGGAAAAAGAAACCACCTCTGCAAAATTAAATAAACTCAGGCACTTTCTGTTAACTGTGCATGTTGCACATATCTGAGTTATTGTCCAAAYTGTCAGGTACAGAAATATTTTTCAATACTTTTGGGGAGCCTGGTGGTAATCTATAATGTGGAGACTCCCAATACACCTTTGGCTCTTCATGTAAAACAAATTTATTTTGAGTATATTAAGTATGTTAAGAAATACCAGTTGTCAGGAAATGATGATATTTTCAAAAGTATCTTTTCAGAGGATATTTTTGAGGACAGGTCCAGAGGAGCAAGAGATGGAATCATACTATTACTAACAGCTCATTAGCACCTCTAGCGTTAGCCAAAGTCTTTGCATAACTTCTGTATAAATGGCACATTTAGGAAAGTGTTCGTCCTTTTAAAGGGATGCTTTAGCTTACAAATATGAACACAATTTTTAGGTTTATAAATATTATCTTAAACAGATGTATCTATTTTTAGCTGGTCAGGTGCCATGCAGCTTGTTTAAACCCTTCCATTGGACTTTGCTATGATGGATGCTGGAGAAATGCATAATTAAAAATGAAAAAGGCTTTTAGAGCCTGTTTACTTCGGTGACTACTGTGAAACAAATGTTTCTTTCTCCTTGCATCGCCCACCCACAGAACAGGAACAGAACAAAGATGGCTCTGTCAGGCCTCTCTCCACTAGAGAACGCCTTGAGAGGCCAGAATGTATTAGGGCCCTGCTGAGCCCATTCAACTTTACATAACACTCATACACACCGTACAACTAATTACATGTCAGATTAGCGATTTCATTATTATCACACTACCACTAATTAAAACTGCTTTGATATTGCTCAAGTAGTTTTGTGTGTTTACACAGTTTTAAAATCTTTTTTTTTTGAAAATTTTCAAGAAAAAAATCAAATTAGCTTTATATAAAGGAGGAAAACAACATATTAAGAAAGCAAAATCTATGCTGGTATTTTTTTTCTCCTGAAGACCAACTTTTTAAAAAGAGAGCTCTAAATGCAAAGTCACAACTGCACCTTAATCTGAAAATTGATAGATTCATGACAGCTTTCCATTTCTAACACTGCCCAAGGTTTAAGTTATCCAAGGAAGTAAATAACAAAAGTTACATCATTTTAATCTGCATTCATCATTTTAATTGCCTGTATCTTCACTCAGACAAAGTAGCACTGTAGTTTTATGGTATTTGATTAATGAGGGCAAGAAAATTGAAGTTTTGCAATAAAACTAAAAAAAAAAAATCAACAGACTTTTATAGTTTTTTTCCCTTATGATTTTAATTTAATGGCTCGTGTTTTCATTACTGCAGAGGCTGTACACTTTAGCTTGCAATTATGTCCCATCTGTGAAGCACTGTGTTATTACAGTTTATTCTAGTAGCTTTTCAATCACTTTTGAGTTGTGCTTTACAAGTATTCTTGCAGCAGGTGGGCTTACTGGCATAGGACCAGAAACACACAAAGCGCAAAGCTGGAGTTTAATGGCAGCCATATGCATGTGGCACAGAGCGCCAGCCTTCCCCCATATGCTGCTAAGCAGCCCCTTCAGCCTGCCAGTCACTCTTCTTACTGACTACAGTCTCTAAGTAGTTTTCTGCCAGGGAAAAATATACCAAGGCAGCAAATTTCTCCAGTGCACCATCCTTATTACTGAGACAACCCTGTCATTAGCAAAAGCACAATGAACCTGATCTGGAGATGCATACCAATTAGGTTGCACGAAGCACTTTTCCTTCTTATCTCTATGGAAACTCGGCCTCCCTGGCTGCAGTGGACAATCAGTAATGTTTCATCCACCCATATGTCACCTAGTTAACACTGTACACTTTTATGCGAACCAAAAAATCTGCTGTAACCCTCTCAGCCACGCAAGGTAAAGAAATTAAAGAAAGGGAAGGAGCAAAGTGCCCGGCACGTTTGGGAGCCAGGGTGCCTTTGCGGACATTGGAGCTGCACAGTCAGCAGCCACAGAAAAAGCAGCAAGAATCGTAACTTTAGCTGTAACAGAAAATCTTCCTCTGGTTTTCCTCTCSTAAATCTGAGAAAGCATGTGCAAATAATCCAAGGCAAACTTCCCTATTCCAACAGTCGTAGACTTTAAAATGTCATTAAAACACTATGCCACCTACTTTTTCTGGAAGAATGCTTTACATCACTTTTCTCCCCCTCCCATCCTCATATATATATTCCYCTATGTATTTAGAATATAACAAAAAAGTAAATTTGTGTCCTGAAATTCCTAGATATTTGTGCCCAGGCTTATCTAGCTAAAGAGGAAAGCTCTGTGAGAAACAGCGCAAATGCACCTGGTTTATTTACTCTCTCTTCGCTGCTCTGTTTTCCCATTTAAGGCTTTGCTTTCATTTTTACATTTCTCTTTGTTTAAAAACAGCAACAGAAAGGACTGGGACAAGATTGCTGTACTATTGATTTTAGCGCATGCAGTTTAATGTAAAAGAATGGGAACCAACAGACATGTCAGAGTTTCATCACAAACTGCAGCAACATTTTGATGCTACACATAACCACATGCATAAATAAAATATAGATTCTCCAAGGCGATAGAAAGCATTTTTAAAGAGTTAGAGCCCTCATTTCTCTTCTACACTGTGTAACCCTATTTGCTTTAAATTGTTCTACAGCATTATATTTTCATTTTGTATAATGAATAGCGAATAACAATATTTGAAATAGCTGTGTTCTGTGCTTTGGCAACAGTGCTTTTCTAGGAAAGAATGTCATCTTTATAGTGATACTTTGTAATTAGTAAAGCAGTACTTCATATACGCATCAAATGTTGACAGATAAATATTACRGGTTACAAATGTCAATAGCAAATATGGAAGCCTTCATTTGAAAACACAGGGTTTAGTAGAGACTTTTAGAAAATTTCAGATTAAATGCAATGAATGTGTTTGATATGGGCCATAACACAGCAAGAGAGGTGAACTTGTATTCCACAAGAACAAATATTTAAAGAAACAAAATGCAATTAAAATAACACCTAACAGACAATGAATGTTAAAAAATAAATTCAAGTGGAGAAGTGACAGTGACTCAGGAAGATATACAAAAAAGAAAAAAGATAAAAAGACGATCTGAAGGAAAACTGACTTCTATTACAGAATTGACTAGACTTATGTCAGCGCTGTTGATATTCCCATGACACTGTCACTTATAGAACATTTATTTTTTATTATAAAAGCAATTCTGGATATGTGTAAAATTTGAAGTCTTCTGGTGGGAGCAATTTAAGACTGAATAATGCCATCCTGAGGGAATTGTACTACTCTTTGGGTTTTGTTTTTAGGTTTAACTCATCATAARGAAAAACTTCTTCAGAAGTAATTGTTATTAGTTGTGACCTTYGAGAACAATGGGGAAAGAGTTCGTGGAGACTTGTGAGGGAGCTCTTCATTCAGATGTTAAATATACTTCCAGGGAAACAGAGGAGCGAGAGATCAAATTAAAATGAACCAGCAAAATTTCATCCAGTGTGGTCTAGTTTATCACCAACCTGCCATTCATCTATTTACGGGTTACTACAAGCTGAGATTCAGATTTTGTCAGATTCACAGATCTCACAAGCTGAGATTCAGATTTAGTTTCTGTGGAGCTATTATTTTGAAAATACAACAATATGTTTATTTTCCTTTTTTTTTTTTTTTTTTTGGTAAAAATTGCCAAATTTAATGTGAGTTTTTCCCTTTTTCAGTGTATTAGTGCCAGTAGGAAAAAAAAAAAAAAAAAAAAAAAAAAAAAAAAGAAAGACTTAGATATTTGACCTGTTTCTATTTTAGATAAGAAATCCAATGCATTTCTCAGCTTGCAAAATTAGTTTGGATATGCTTGCTTACTTGTTGTATTTCTGTCCAATATGCATAAAGAGGACAATAAGGAGCAGTGGGGTTTGTTTGTTTGTTTATTTGTTTGTTTTCCTCTTACTAGGAACAGTCTTTTTTTTTAGAATATGGCCTTTGCTAATATACATTTCAGTCACCAAAACAGTGACTGAAAACACTGTAAATGACTTTTATGAAACAGACACTCAGAATGGGAAGTATGGAGGGCAGAAAATGCATGTGTACTCATGGGATTTTTATTGTTATTTCAGAGATTGTTAGGCACCTTAAAATTAAGTATTTTGCTAAGTCACAACATTAGAAATTTGATGCGAAAACAAAATTTATTTTCTAACATAGCCATGTACAAACTATTTCCACGGGATAGAAAATTACAGTATCACAGAATGGCTAAGGTTAGGACTTCTAAAGATCATCTAGTCCAACCCCCCTGCTCAAGCAGGGAATTGTGAAAATTATGAATATGAGCATTATGCAAAGAAATAAAAACAACAGCTTTCTTTTTCAGGGTCCTTGGAATTTCACAATCATTCTTGCAGGCTTTATGGGGCATGTATCATTGCTGTGTAATAAAAWTATCACTGTCCTGATGTACAGGATGGCTTTAGTGCTTTGGTGCTAAGAAGTGCCCCAGTGTCCCTTTTCCAATACCCCCTTCATAGCTGTCAATAAACAATATTTAAATCCTTTTATCACATAAAGCTACTCATTCTTAACTCAGATTATTTCACACATTTTCTGTATTTAAGGCAAATTCACAGATATCATGACTTTTTTTTTTTTAATAGCAGGGTAAACAACACTGCTTTATTTCATTGTTTATGATGCTTGTAGAGAAATGCTTTGAATTCAAAACAGGTCAATTTAGGATCAGGGGTATTTCAGTAAAGAAAGTTAACTGTAGATCTTCACAAGTCAGGATAAAATGGATTTCAGTCAATACAACTGTACTACATTTTCACTTCCTTAAAGATGTGAAGATCAGCTCAATATAACACTCATTTTTTTCTTTTTGATATTATATCACTGGCAGTTTGCCAAATGCAATATTTTTTACTGTGCTGCAGTACAACTTACTGGGGTATTCTCAGTGCAAAGCCAGGGAATCAAATTTCTGTGATTTGAGCTGTGCTCTTCTAAGAACTTTAGATGAGGTAGGAAGATGGTCTGAGCTGCTTCTCCACAATGTCATTTCAAAGCAACTGAGAGCATCAAGAAGCATACTCAGTGCTTGCTAATACTAATACTCAGTGTTATGCTAACAGCAACATTTCTTTAGGAACTGACTAGAGTGCAAAGAGCAGAGGTGATCTCCAAAAAGTCCTCACTAAATGAAGAGCCTAAAGTGGGAGTTTTGCCAATGTTGGTTCCCATTACAGTCCATGGAGAGGAGAGCTTTCATTCCAGGAGCAACCTGAGCCATCTTCTGAAGGAGATGTTTTTCTCTCAATCGACACCCATAAAGCCCATGGTTCTGGCATAAGCTCCTCAGTCCAAGTTTGAGTGGGAGCAATCCAGACTTGAGAGACTGATCTCCCCAAGAACAAAATGGGACAGCGCATCCTCCCATGTCAGGGCTCAGACAGCAGTCTTGCTATGTGGTTGATAAGTAAAGCATTACTAGCAGGTACATAGATAAAGTGCATTTACTCTTCATTGAAGAAAGCCGAGTGACAGTTCTATAATGTGAAGTTTATTACTTAAACCTGCCTTTACCGAAATAGCATTTCAATTTCCAGTTATTTGAAAGCATAGTTTCTTTTTCAGGGAGGTCAAGTGTGGCTTGTTATTGCAAAAATAAAGGATTTTTTCTTTCTTTTTTTTTTCTTTTTTTCTCTCCAATCTTTTTCAATCTTGGACCAGGGTTAAAATACCAAACATTAATTCAGCTGATGACTTCTATTGACACTAGCCACCGATCAACTAGAATTCAGCTTGGATGTAAATAAACGAGGGGGTGTCCCTACACCTTTGTCTCCCTTTTCTATTCCACATGAGAATAAAAGTAATTCAGCAAGTAAACATCTAATACATATCTGTAACTAAGGGAAAGTTGAACATGCACACTGATGAAAATTAATACTGGAAATCTAAAAAATATACAAAGGAAAAAAAGATTATTTGAAAAGTACGGAAATGCACAGTCATGATCATTACATAGCCTTAAAGTCCAACACTGCCTTGATTCCTGAAAACAACCAGAAATAGAAGTGCAACATTTTCATCAATAAAATGTAATTTTTGATTCATAGCCTTTTTGTTCAATTTTACAGATTAGATACACTTTTACAGATCGGACAGAACACTTTCTTCATTAATCTACACAGACAAGGACCGTAAAAATCCTATTCCTGAAAGTCAAGGATCCAGAAAGCAGTAAAATTATTCTAGAATGACACCAATATGGATTCATCTCATCTGCATATACCAAGCTGCTGAGGCACAAACTGATGCAGTTTTAAAATGCATCATGGAGCTGAAGGAAGGCTTTTCCTGTACAGACATCATTTCCAGAGATATTTTGGGGCAGTGAAGCAGGAAACAGTGTATAACATAGAGACTGCAGCACATCCACTCAGAGTAAGTGCTCATTTTACAGATCAAATACTTTAAACAGTGTTACTAATATGTCAAGATCCAAAGTTAATGTAAATGAAATATTGTTGTCATTGTCAAAAATATATTTTTTCTGATGTCATATATGAAAGCAACCTTGAGTTTCAATATTTTCTTTACAATAGGAGAAATATGTCTTACTGGAAGAGAACTGCAGGTAATTTACAGTCATGAATCTGAAGGTCTTAGAATATGTCTTAGACCAGAGATGATCTTCTATTGAAGGTGAATTTATGAAGTTAGAAAGGTGATTTAAGAAAGGTTAGAAAGGTTAAAAAGTCTGTTAGCTCATATTTCAGTAAAATTTGGTACAATCTTTTATATTTTCTGAATATTAATTGTGTTTCTTTTTGAATTGTCTGTTAAATTGTTCCTGTACTTTCAATGATTGTGCTTTTTGATACAGTAACATTAATTTCAGRATATATTCCAGAGCTAGTTGGTTAAACCTGTCATTTTATTTCCCTGCAATTTGATATAACCCATAAGCAGTGCATAAATATACTGCACTGCAAATTTACAACTTCACAAATCTTTTGCTATGATGATTAAAAAATAGTTATTTATTATTTATTAAGTTATTAATCTGTAATTCATATATATTGGATTCTTTGTTTATTAATATTTTATGCATATGAGTGGTTGTAGGGTTTTTTTAATAGCACTTCTTTGAAAGTTTACTCAGTTGAGCTACATAGTTGAATACTTTAACTTTATCATGTCATTTCTATTTTCTAGTTGAATGATAAAAAAACCACACACACATATACATATGCCATTACATACACATGCATCTATATATACATGTATATAGATAATGCATATATAGCATGATTCTATATGCATGTTTATCTGTACATATTTATTTATACATGCACATAGGCATACACACACAGAAACACACACGACCTCCTTGTCAACTGAAATAATTCATGATATCTCCATCAAATTAAATTCTCTACTAGTCCACTTTGCATTAATATTCTCACAAAAAAAAGGAGATTCATGAGCAAGACTTTATGAAAAAAAAAGAAAATTAAGATTATCAAATCAAAATATGATAAAAAATTCAACAGAAAGCACTATAGATGCTCTTCCCTGTCTACTGATTCACTTAAAATCCTACACCACAAGACCTTTTCTTGCAATATGAACTACCGCGAGAGGGATATGCTGTTGCCCTTTATCAGGCAGCAACATACATTCACATGTGTGAAAAGTTTAAGGTGAACTGCTCTACCTCTGTCATATAGCACCTCCACTACAGGAGAAAATTGCATATCATCGGTTTCTGCTAAGTTTCTTTGAAAATGCCTTTCACGAATCTTATTTTCCTGGCTACTGTGCCATCCCAAACCCAAAGCCTTTTCACCCTTTAAAGACACCATTGTTAGCCAGGAGCAGCCCAGGAGGATCAATAGCCCCCCGTAGTAAATGCACACTCCTCTGGCCTGAAGTATCCAGTCCATCAAACATTCCTCTGTACAAAAGAAAAGCAGAACTGCAGTTCTCTTTTATTAAATCCACTCTTCAAATCAGTGCACATATATTAATTACATAGACAATTAGTGAAATAAAGCAAGTATTTCAAGAGCAAGCTCAGTATCAAYGCATAAGGGACAAGTAGCTGAAAAAGAAGGGTCATCTTCAGGCCTGGATAGTGGACAAGAAACATGCTGCAAGCTTTCTACAGAGGCAAAGGATAGCTGTCCCTTCTCTAATTGCATTTCATTTCTGCCTATCTGGTAGGTGATTTGAGTAAAGTAAGAAGATCTGCCTATAGGCAAGTTAGCCCTAACGTATCTGTATTCTTCCCTGCAGAGGATGTGCCTCCTCACTTTTATGCTGATGGCTTTGTAGTGTTGTTTGCCTTGCTTAAATGCACTTGCCACCACAACTCTGATGTCCAATTACACATACATAAGACTGGACCCTTCATTATGCATAAAAATCACTCCAGCTGGGTTGCTGTATTCAGAATTCATATTTCATATTCATATCATATAATCAGCATTTTCATATTTTGATTTTATATTCAGAAACGAGAGTAGGCGTAAGCAGGATTGGCAGGTATTCTATTTCACCAGAATTATGTTCTAAGGACTGCTTCAGGTAACTGAGATCCAGATTTGCTTCTGACTGACAGCGCTGAGCCAACCTGGTAACACGAGACATGTCTGTAGCAGTGAGYGACACAGTGGCACTTGCCTATCCACACTGTGAAGCAGCATAAACAATTTCTGGCATCATTTTTAATCTATCACGCTCCAAGGCATTCCTGGGGCACATCCCAGGTAGCTCCGTTGAGCCCTGCACCACTTCCAGCTGCCAGCTCGCATGTGGCCACCTTGCTTTGTTCCAAAGAGAACTGGAGCCCATGGGCATACATTGTCAAGAGACCACTGGCCTCAATGCCAAAAAACTGTTCTATTTGCTGGTCTGGATGTAGTCACATGGACCTACTTGTGCTTTTTTGCCAGCATCTTGCTTAACATCTGTCACAGTAAGCCGTGGTATGTCAGAAATGTTTTGATGGTGTCTTCTACTTTATAAGTCATGCTCCATGGAGAGGGATTTGGGAGTCCTGGTTGACACCCAGTTAACCATGAGTCAGCAGTGTGCCCTTGTGGTCAAGAAGGCCTTGGGATCCTGGCCTGCTTCAGGAAGAATATTACCAGCAGGTGGAGGGAGGTGATTCTGCCCCTCTACTCAACTCTGGTGAGGCCACATCTGGAGTATTGTGTGCAGTTCTGGGCTTCCCAGTATAAGAGGGATGTAGAGGATGGAGCCTCTAGAGAGGCTCCAGCATAGAGCGACAAAGATAAATAAGAGACTGGAGCATCTAATGAGGAAAGWCTAAGCGAGCTGGGCCTGTTTAGCCTGGAGAAGAGAATGTTGAGAGGTCTTAATCAACCTATACAAATACTTGAGAAGAGGATGAGGATRAGGCTAAACTCTTCTTGATGTTGGCCAATGCTAGAACAAAGGGTAATGGGTACAAACTGAAATACAGGAACTGTCATCTTCATATGAGGAAGACCTTCTTTCCTGTGAGGATGACAGAGCCCTGGAACAGGCTGCCCAGAGAGGTTGTGGAGTCCCTTTCTCTGGAGATCTTCCAAACCCACCTGGATGCCACCCTGTGCCACATGCTCTAGGTGTCCCTGCTTGAGTGGGGAGGTTGGATTAGACGATCTCTAGAGGTACCTTCCTCAACCAACCTCAACCATTCTGTGATTCTGTGATTAAGCTGAATAGAGTGAGCTTGGAGAGAGGCTCCTCAGACATATCCACAAACACTTGGAAAATATTTTGAGGAAAATATTTTCAKAACTAGAAGAAAAGGACGAGAAGTATGCTTGAAATCCTACTCGGCTGCAGGCTAGGACTTGAAATTTTCTGCTTGATCCTTATGTCAGTGAAGGAAGATAYTGGAAAATAGTACATTGAATGGGAAGGTAAACAGGAGAAGACTAAAAATCTGGAGCAAAGGAAAGAAAAGAAACAGTTGTCTGTTTCTCCCCATATTATAGCAGTTACTCAGGCCTATCTGGAAGGGTGGAAGAGGTAACCTGTTTCCACATTTTAGATAAATGGTTTCCCTAATTCTGAAATATGGATAAGATCATGTATGGGTTGTGTAAGAGGGATTTTCTTACCTGTCCTTCAAGAGTGGGATAGTACAACAGGTTTATATCTAAAAAGCAAAAACTGATAGCAGCAACAACAGGAAAAGGCAGGAAGGGAAATTGTATTTATAGAAAACTGTGTAATACATGTGCTTGTACGAAAGCCTTATGATTTCTTGTGTAAATTGCATTGTTATCAACTTTCATGATTTTATTCTGAGTCCTGTGATGTTTAGGGTTATTTTTCTTCTTAAAGCTCCCAGTGAAAAGGAAAATTTAAAATTTAACTTGCATTTCACTAAACGGTGCAAAATCCCAATGACAAAAAACAGGGTGGCAGTTGTTTATTATTGGATTAAATATCTTGAGCTGTAGCTCACTGTATGATTTTTCAACTGGGAATGAGCAAACTGGCACTGTCCAGTGACAYTCTCCAGGTGTTCAGAACAGTCTCAGGTAGTTTAGAGTCTGAGACAGGACAGACTTCCTTAAGGCTATTTCATGTTCCCCAAAATAGAATTGCTTTTATACTCCAACTCAGGTTCCTTAGGAAGGTTTATTTATATGCATGTATATGCAAGGTTTATTTACATGGACTTTTGATTGCCCTTGGTCTTTGTTACTGGAAAATAAAAATACTACATTGTGACAGCAGTGTTTTCTTCTGTTGAGTGGGATATCCATTCTCTCTTTCCAATTACGCAGCTTTCTCCTTTTTTTACCTCTATGCTGACTGGAAGTGCGTGTTCAGAATTCCCTCTGMATACCTCTAGTCTATGTTTTCTCTCTTATAATTTAAAAGCATAAAAAGAARTCTTCAAATTTTGATCAATAAAAGTCAAGCAATCTTAGTTTAGTGCAGAAAAGGAAATTTGCACTTTCAAAGAAAAAAACTTTCAGAAAGAATAAAAATTCCATAATTAACCATGCATTTATTTCTGAAAAAAGTTCTATAGAACTTAGGGTTTATTATTAAGTAATAAGAAAAAGTRCATATTTTACATATCCACTCGCTGATTTTCAAATTGACATTACCTCCTTGCCTTCTGCATTGCTGTATGTCTGTTCAGTTCCCAGAAAACTATCTAAAAATACGTTAAATATTGCATCTGTATTAAGACCTTGGACAGCAAGCCCCAGCTTCATTCAAGCAAAACCATACAACTAATGACTCTTCAAAACTGAAATTTTTAATAGAAATGCATTTCTGAAAAACGTCAGCCTCAAACACTGCAGCTTCCTGATTGGAAGCTTCCTGATTGGAAACCTGCAGAGGCCAGTGCAACAGCATGTGACGACCTGGATGGCCTTTGTACTCTCTCTGTGGTCACTGGAGTACCTCTTCATACACAGGCGGGAAATAAAAAGTCTATAACAAACCCCGCTAAAGCACAGAGAGAGCATGTTATGAATCAGCTATTCAAGATCTGTACAGCTCAATCCTTAGTATTTTACCCTTATGAATTTTTCCTTTATAGTGGGTGGGTGCATAGCTTATAAAAAAAAAAAAAATCTGCAACATTGCTATTTTCTTCCCTTCACTGTAGTTTAAACATATTATATCTCTATGGGTCCAGCTTTGTGTATAGGACTTCTCCTCAATATAGGTGGAAAATTATGCTGTAGTACATGCAGTTACRCTAAATGTAGGATTTTAAAAATAACTGAAGTAACATACTATGCAGCTATATGGGGAATAACATACAGGGGCTTCCTTTTTCTCCCCCCGTTTCATCAGACAATGTACAAACAGAAAGTGCAGCTAATATTTATTTCCAAATAGCACATGAAGTATAGAATGATATCATTTGGTGATATGATATATTGGTTAAACTGAAAGGTAGTGACCTGGACTCCAGCATTTCCTATCATACCTTTTTTTGCATGAAAGGCTGAACAAGACTGGGTACGAGCACAAGCACAGTCTGTGTGTAAGTCTCAGAATCTTTTTACAATTCTGTTTCAGATGTACTTTTTACGTGTATCTCACCTGGCAGATTCAACGCCTTTTGTGAATTGAAGTTCAGATTCTGTGGTAGAGTCCACAGTTCTGGAAACAAACAGATGATCTCTCATCTGCTCATGCGCCCAGCTGACTGCAATGCACATTGTTGTGGACATAGAAAATCTATGCAGCGCATTCAAAGCTTTTTCTTTGAAAATTTGTGAGATGGTAGCAATCAAATATCCAAACATCAATTAGTTAATAAAAAAAAAGGAAAAAACAAAAGAAGGTTGCTCAGAAGTAATCAGGGGGAAGTGAAACTCCCACACCTTCCCAAAATCTAAAGCACTTAAGATTTCAGCGTTTTATAGAACAATTAAAAAAAAAGCAAACCAAGAAACCAAGTAAATTAATTAATTTTGCTTCTCAGATGTTTTCAAACTTTCTTCGGGTTTATAAAAATTTAAGGTGTCAAGCTAAGCTAGTTCATTATTTCAGCAACTTAACAAGGAACTTGAGAAGCCTCTGCAACAACTGAGGATATCAAGTTTTGCCCTGAGATATTCTAAAATGCTCATTGATTATTTTTTTCACAGTATTTTATTTCAATAACTTTAAAGAAAGAAAAAGAAGTGGAAAAAAAACCCTATCCTTTCTTCTTCCTCCTCTACCCATTAAACGACAGATTCCAATTTAGTGCTATGATGCTGAAGGTCTTTGAAATTCAAAGGTATGTTTCTTTTCCCATCCCTAATGGGATAATAGCACATACTAATGCACATGTATTTGTTCTTTTAGTCCCAATTTCATAAGAAYTGCAAGTTGCAAACATTATTGCTTTATGAATATTGTGCAATTAGACAAAAGAAGGCACATATAAAGACAGGCAAAGGAAAAGGACAGAAGATGACATTCAATAATATAAGCTCTTTTTTTTTTTTTTTTTCTAGATTACACAAAGTTCTATTTGTAGTCTGCCTATTTCTCTAATTCACCCCTTCAAGCAACTCCAAACACAGATGCCTRAAATCCAACAGTACTTCAACCACTCCTTTTCGGCCTCCTTAACCTGACACTTCACAAAAAAAGAAAGCACGGTGTCCTAGTATAGCCACGTAAAATGTATAATAAATTATTTTTAAAAGGAAGCACTTTAATGCTAGCAAGCACCAGTTGTCTGCTTCGAAGCTGTCACCAAAGGACACTTTAGACATTAGAGTGCATTATTGGATAGTAATAGTAAATGGCTCTATAGAACCTCACTGATCATTATTGCCATTTAATAATTTTCTTTCCTGTTTGCAAAATGGATAAATGAGCATTTTCATGCTCTCAGAACAAATTATAGAAATCAAAATTGATAAAATACTTTTAAATAGTTTTTACTTTAAAAAAGTATTGTTTTGATCTACTACACCATTCCAACTATATATAACCACAGTGTATCTTTTTATGTTTTACTGAATTTAGCTCACTTCACATGAAAAGTGGAATTCTCTTATTCATAGTTTTGGGTTCAGTACACTGTAGTATCTCAAGAGTTTAAGTCATGGATGATTATAACATATGAAAACACATTACAGCCACTAGGGCTGCACCCCTAGTTCATGAACTATAGGGACTTCAAATATGTTCATGTTTACCAGTATTCTTATCACTGACATACAATCATTACATGCTTGAAAAAAATATGTTTAGTAGAATGTATTGCTGCAGTTTTCATCCACCAGAGAAAGAAGTGCAGAGCTCTGCTTTAGCATCCAGCCTAATAGCTGCATGTTAGCTCTGCAAGCATATCATGCACTGTGGCCAGAAAACACAGGAGGCTAGCAGGTCTTTCATAATTTTTCACTGCACTCATCATAGCGTTCAAAAAACATCTCTGTGAAAGAAACTAAGACAGACTTCACTTATAGGGCAAAATCCTGGCCCCAAGGAAGTCAAGAGGAAGGAGGTCTGACTTTCCTGAGGTCACTAAATTTCTTAATCCATTTTTGAGGCATGTTAACATTAGTCACCATATACAGGCAAAATGCCTCTAGGAATTCAATCAAAACATTTTCTTGTGAAAAAAAAAAAAAAAGAACTCATATGGAAAATATATGGAGCATAATGAAACATTGCTCTTTCTGACCATTGTTGGAGGCTGGAGATCCTCAGAGTTCATTGCTATCAGTGTTATGCAGAATGAGGAACTGCTGCAAACAGGAACAGCTTTTGTCAGAAAGAAGTGCAGCTGATTAATCAACTTGATATTACCCCAACTGATTAAACAATGAGGCATCCTGGGGTTTTGCTGTCTGTCCCGATGAGTGCTCATCATAACTATTAGTGCAAAACCCCAGCAGGTCTCCCTTGGGAGTAAACTACCTTCTAATGTTTTTCTTCTAAGATTAATTCCATTGTTATGGAACCTGTGCATTAAAGGAACTCTAAACTAATCATTAGTCATTTTCATATAATATGACCTTTCCAGCTTTGACTAGTGAAGTGTTTTTGGAAGAGGTCTTGTACGGTTTCCCTTATTCACATAAGCTGATTTACTTAGACAAATGAAATTGAGACTGGTATGTCTGCAGTATTGTGTCAATTTCTAACACAGAAAGAAATGAACATTTTTTAATCTTTTTTCTTTTTCCTGAAGTAATATTTAAAGGATTAGCAGCTGTGAAAACAATGAAAACCTTTGCTTTGTTCCACCAAATGACACAAACCTCTGCCTGTCCTCGAGAGAGGCACTCTCTCTCGAAGACACTACTAAACTAACTTGATTGTTACCTGTAAAAGCAAGTAGTTTTTTAAAAAATATGGACTTAAACAGAGATTAAATAGTTAATTTGTCCCACGGCAAAAATATCTTCTGAACATCAATAAATTTAAAAGTAATGCTTGAAAAACATGTTATTTAGTTATCTGGAATGGGTTTCCCCTTGTCTAGCAATCTATTTTTTAACTTATGGTTATTTCTGTGTTTACATGGCAAGTATTTAGGAACAAAGAGCAGGTGTGAATAATATGCTCTGGGATTCTTCTTTCAGGAAGTTAGAAAAAGCCCAGACTTATATGCTCTGTGCTCCAACTGTATATGCTCACATATGTTACATATTAGCAATTTAGCACCTTCCATCAAAGCCATCCACAACTTGCATCGACCTCCTTCAGCTTAAGACTATGACAATATGACTAGTCCAAAGATTGAAAAGATTATTTTTCCTAATTTACACCACATTTTTTCCTATGATTTCCAAAGATAAAAGATTTAAAATAATTAACAGTTTTCTTAGCTCAAATTCATATCAATTTCAATTCAGATTCAAGAGTTTCAAGAGTGAAAACCAATTTTTAAAATCTTCTTAACCTTCTAGCCTCTAAGGCAAGCAGTGTAAAAACAACCATCTCATGCATGAAATATTGAAATCATTTTGATTCTATCATTCATTTCATCTATGTAACTTCCCTTTTTTTAAAGTATTTCTGATACGTGTGCAGGTCAGAGCAAACATACGCATGAAAAAATATTAAGCAAAGCCCTTGAGTACAAAAGACATAAAGAATAGCCAGCCAGCTTCAACCCTGGAGGCATAATAGGAGTAGACTGGTGATTCTCAGTGCTTCAGTTCCCTGCAGGGGCATACATCTCATAACAAAAGAATGCAAGTTTTATTGCTTTGTTTTCTTTCTTTTTTTCTTTTTTCTTTTTTCTTTTTTTTTTTTTTTTGTTTGCTTTAAAGGTGTGCACTAGCTTAGCAAAATGACAAAGCAAGGCCCTCTCAGAATCATTGCTCAAGCACTGCCACGGCTTTAGATGCGAAAAATAAATTGAAAGGCAAGTGCTAACATGCTTTAATTTCCAAATTCTACTGGAATATTTCTGTGATATTTATAAGCCTTAAATATTTCTAAAGTTTTGGACGTCAGAGTTTCTTGACCTCCCTGTTAAGTACCTCGTACCAAAACACATTTTCTGTTGGTTATCCAAGATGGACATCATCGCAGCACAATGATTTTTGTAATGACTGTTCTTTGGATGCCTAATTTCTTCATCATTTTATATAGCCTAGGTTAACACCTAAACATATCTAGGATGGTGAATTCACAGAACTGCAAAATCGACATTACACATCCCCTCAAGAAAATAGTCCTATATGCCTGATCATACAATCACTGAAGCTAGTAGGAGTTTTGCTTATGCTTCCATGTATAGGTTGGGTTTAAGATTTATATATTAATATACTTATCCTTTAGCTTCACAGCAGCACTGTAAGTTTTTATATACATATATATACATACATAAATATATAAAAGATAGTCCTTAACTTGTTCCCAAGTTTCTATGAAAATCAGACTTTTACCATAGATATTCATTGTGTATTCACTGAAGAATATTATGAGCTTCTCAATACAAGGAAAACTGAATATTTCTTGACTATAGAACCAGATCTAAAGAATTTTGAAGAACTAGGTAAGTTGAAGTATTCTAATTAAGATACCTTTTTATTGCCTTAAAATAAAAATAAAATTGTAGATATTTTTCTCCATTAAAATGGAAGAATTTTCAGAGTTGGAACCTTCATTTCAAACCTCCACTCCTTCAAACAATTTTCTTTGATTGTACTGCTGACAATTTAAAATATGATTTAAGACTAATCTTTCAATAGCTTATTTTATAAGATTCATTTTAACTGTAATTTGAGATTTTTCAAGGAACAAATAAGCTGTAAATAAAATCAACTACTATACAAGCACGTTAAAAAAATGATAATTTCATAGTTACCTATAAAGTAACTGATTCAGATAGTTTTAAAAAAGTTACAAAGCCTCTCCAGAAGTGCCACCAGCTAAATTTCATTATTTGTTTGTTTTCTAATCAATAAAATCTATTAACAGACAAAGCACTGCAATTGTCAAAACATCAATACAACGAGTTTAACTTCAGATGTGGGTTGCCTTGGGATGTCAAAGTTCCCGCAGTTGTAGAGAGTCAGATTGTAGGAGAACAGATACAATCCTAAGCCCAAGTGTTAACAAAGCCTGTTGGCATCCCAGAGGAGATTACGTTGCTGATCTTGTAAGGATCAGCTACTTAGTGATGTTTACACTGACATTGATGTAAGTGACATCCTGATCTAATTACATGTCAATAAACCACAGCTCTGATGCCCTGAGAAGATTGGAAGAGGATTACAAGAACTCCATTTCCAACTCTTAAAGCCTAAGGAAGCTACCCTGTGACTTAATTACCAGAATTTAGGAATTGTAAAGCTACTGTTTTAAACGGACCGATTCACTTCATAATTTGATTGCATCCAACCATTTAACCTCTTCACCTCCAAATTTTGTGGACATTCTGCATATATTTCATTACTTCAGCAAACACTCTGGAAAGTATCTTATATGTCTACAGGCCATTTGTGTGCAGGATTACCATTTTATTTGCTTTTAAGCATTTTTAAAGGATTTATTATAATTAATTATTAGTGTTTAATGTTTTTTAATATTTACTAGAGAATAATTTCAACAGTAAATGTTAATCCTGTCAAAAAAAAGAAAAAGGTTAATTTCTATAGTCAAGTTAATGACTAAACAGTTCCAGAAGCTCCAGGCATCATATCAGACACAAAAGAAGACAAGTAAGAAAAAGATTACTCAAGGAGGGAGGTATTTATCTTATGGAATAGCCTAGCCCTGTACTTTTGCAAAATATTACTGCTTTCAAAAGCAATAGTATGATGTTAGGACGCAAAGTCAATGCACAGCAGCTCTTCCTGAGATGTTGCCTGAAGAACCTTGGAGTGCAGACTCCCAAGACTCACTTGGTGTGAGCGCTCAAGACATATTGGCATTTAATGAGGCAATCTATTTCTAACTCCTCTCTGTAGTTTTGCAACAAGGAGACAGAAAAAAAGAATAGAAGGCCAAAGTCAGCTGTTGTCATAGGTAGAGTGAAGGGTTGCTTAGGAYAGCAAAACTCTAGCACTGATGTGCCTAAGATGAAGTCTAAGAAACCTAGGATGGCTGTTCTGGTTCAGGGAGAGGTGTTGTACCAGCTACCCCACTTCAAGGTGGGAAAAGGTCAGTTTTTCCTCACTTCTAGGAAGTACCAGGTCCACTTTGCCATAAATGTGGGAAGGTTCTGCTCCATAAAAGAAGCACCAGTATTACCATATTTCTACCTAAAGATGTGATCGAATACCCAGTATYTACCTAAAGATGTTATCTAGGATCAGTTATCTGCACTTCGAATCTGGTATTCACAAGTTGGATGAAAAGAGGAAAAAAAAGAAATGACTGAAGTTTTGGGTTGGCAGGATTTCTTTCTTTTCTCCTGTGGTCTCCATTTGTTAATATTAAAGACCAATTTTAAAGTTCATTAGAATGAAATATCCTAGAATATTTTCTGTTCTGTCTGCCATGTAACAGTTGTCCATATAAGCTGGTATAGTAGGAAAGGGGTTCTTTCTCCCCTTCTTTACGTCATCTTGCCCTAAAAATTCAAATAATCTTGCATTTGTTAGAATCATAGAATGTTTGCAAATGACCTTCAAGATCATTAAATCCAACTGTAAACCCTTCAACACCATATCTGTTAAACCATGTCCATAAGTGCCTCATCTACACGTTTCTTGAATACTTCCAGGGATACTGACTTTACCACTTCCCTGGGCAACTTGTTCTAACTTGTTGCCTTTCTTTGGACATGCTCCAGCACCTCCATGTCATTTTTGTAGTGACGGCCTGAAAACTAAACACAGTATTCGAAGTGCAGTCTCACCAGTGCTGAGTACAGGAGGATGATCGCTTCTCTGGTCCTGCTGGCTACACCGTTCCTGATACAAGCCAGGATGCCATTGGCCTTCTTGGCACTCTTTTGGCTCATGTTCAGCTGGCTGTCTACCAACGCCCACGGATCCTTTTCTGCTGTGCAGCTCACAGCCACTGCGCACGAAGCCTGTAGTGTTACATTGGATTGTTGGGACCAACGCACAACACTTCCCAGCACTTGGTCTTGTCAAGCCTCATACAGTTGGCCTCAGCCTTTGATCCAGCCTGTCCAGATCTTTCTGACGAACATTGCTATCCTTAAGCAGATCCTCCTACTTAGCATCAAATAAGATCTATTTGGCTGAGAAATGCATGATCCTGCATCATCTTAGATTTAGTGATCTGCTGCATTAAGAAAAACTGCTTTGAAGRCTTCTTGAAGAGCATAAGCTGGATAGTATAGATGTGGCAAACCCCACTGCACAYATTTAAAGTTATGGATTAAATTTATCTTACTTTATCCATCTAAGATTCAAGTCCCTATTTTGCCAACCAGTAAACCAACAGACATGACCAACTTATCAGAGAATACACACTTTAAATGGACTTCATTTACACCGAACTACTGATCATCTCTTTTAATCAGAAGGAAGGAATATAAGAGCACATCTAACATGCATTTTAACTTTTTTATGTTAGTCATAAAATATAAAAATTGATGTGATGCTTTCTTTTTTTACCTATTTTTTTGACTAAGTAACATAGCTTTGATAGGCTGTCGAAAGTCTAGATAAATTCTCTTTTGTGAAAGCCAGTAAAAAATCAAGCCAGAACATTCTTTCAAGCTAGTTTTTACTGTTCTGGCAAGATTTAATATGGAGAAATAGACCAAGTTTTTTTCTTATCTTTGGCTTACCCATATCTATAAGTTGCTGATAGTCACTGAGTTATTGCCTTAATTTTCCTAAGTCCTATGAAGTTTTTAAAAATTTATCTCATTGTGACTATAAAGTCTGTCTCATATGCACATGTGACTGTGGTTATTGTCTAACTCAGAAACATTAACTTCGGTCTGACTCAAAAACATAAACCTATAATATATTAATAACCTGATCTGTTCAGGCAGGGTGCAGAGTGCAGAATACTCTCCCAGGATAAACTACCTGCAAGAGTTCTGAATAACTAAAATAACCGCATTTTGTCTGCTTCATTGTTTTAAGCACCATGGGGAAAAAACAAACAAGCAAACTAGCAGGTGCAGAATTGACATAAAAATGTATTTTTCCTCTCTTTCAGCTTCCCTTTCATTTTCCCTAATCTTTTATTTCACCATTTTTTCACCCTTCAAGTAAACTATCAGTTTATGAAGTATAAAGCTTTAATTATGATAGCTAAAGGTGTACTGTTATTTCTCATTGCTGGAAAGGACACAATCTTCAAGAGTAGATGAATAACTTAGAAGTCTAAGGCCCACTTCTGAAAGTGACTTATGCTCTTTGGAAGTCTATGTTGTAGTGACTTTTCATGGGAGTGAACAGCTTTCAAATGTTTCCTCCAAAGCAATAAAGTGAAAAAAAGAAGAGAGGTTTTCTTTAATGGTAACCTTTCAAATAGTGAAAACACTTGGGATATGGATGTCATTGAAAGCAAATTCTCATGGTGTTTCAGTGGTTCTGTAGACAAACGTTTTTATTGAAATGGGCCTCAGTGTGACCTTGATTTGATATAAATTGTTGCAGATAAAAATGAAAAGAAGAAGCAGATTCAGCTCTGATAGATGTCATTGAATCATCATGGAATTTACACTTAGGCATAAACATGGCACGAGCTATTTCAGTGTGAGCATGTGAAGTAACTGCTTTCCATGAATAGTTTCATTCTGCATACCTACAGCATGCTCTACAATAGTAGTAATAACTCCAAGCATTTAGTGCTTTCATCTTCAAAACACTTTACAAAACATGAACCAATAGGAGAAATCCTCATGAAAGCACAGCTGATGAAGAAACAGAAATTTCTTGGAGGAACAGCGAGATTTTGTTGTACATCAAACAAGCTGTTATAATCTCAGTATTCAATTCATGAAAGACTATAGAAAAAAATATTTTACCGCAACTGTGTCTAGGGTTCATTACAGCAATATACGGCAAGGCCTAAAAAGCTCTAGCAAAGGGTGCTGTAAATCTTCCTGACCACAAAGCTCTCTGTATTTGGGACCAATGCTACAGTATGCTGAGCTATATGACCTTGTGTCATCATGCACTTCATATCTTAGCATATGGCTAGATCCAGTGTCTTCTGTGAGGCATTTACATAGTTTAAACATCCAGCGTAGCTACTCTGATTGTTCTCTGAAGACTATTGGTTCATTCTTTTCTAAGAAAATATCTTTTTGAGCTTGAAGTAAACCATTGGGCTTTTCAGGTTTTTCCTCAGAAAATTGGCTTTAGCACATATCACATGAAACCTTTTTCTACAGAATATATAAATAAATAAATAAATAAATAAATAAATAAATAAATAAATAAATAAATAAATAAATAAATACCTTGGGGAAAAAATACATCATAGGGTGGAAGAGAGAGTGCAAAAAAACCTTTTGTATTCTTCAGCATACATGGATTACAGTCCTGTGTATAAATATTCATCAAGATCATGAAATAGTTGTTAATAACCCTTACCACACCTCAGTGAAGTGATAGTAATGTAAGACTGAATTTTCCACATTTCTCCCTGTCCTCACAGACATTATGGATTCTTACATTTAACCATTTAATACTAGCTTAGGATTTTTGTTGTTGTTGTTGTTTGTTGGGGTTTTTTTTTCCTTTTTTTTTCCATTGAAAGGGAGTTAAGATACTAATCTGTTTCTCCCCAAGGAAGACAGATTTAAGTTGCAATACATGCTATGTATGTAATATATATTAATACATATTATCATCAGCATCAGTCTAATTACCTTCCCCCTTCCCCTTAGCTAAGAAGTTTTAACTCATTCATGGTCTGGAGCATCAATGGGAGCGAAGCTTAATGGCAAAAGAGGCTACATTAAATAAAGTAATACTATTTAAAAGGCTAATATACTGCATTTAGTTCAAAAGCTGAATCCTGATCTAAAGTCTAGGCTCAATATATAATTTTTTTCTAATTTCCTTTCTTCAGAAATTAAGCATTATGTAAATGTGCCATAATGCTCTGGGTGTTCATCCCTTAAAAATGAAAAAGCTCTGAGTCTTGCCCTGCATATTTAAGGAAAAATAAATTGGAATCCAGAGATATAGCGTTGAATGAAATTGGATTCAGAGTCTATTTAAAGTGAGCCTGCTTTCTGTGAAATATTGTMAACGTTTGGATATAGCCTATGTGATCCCCATCTTCTGCAATACACAAAGGCTACAAAAAGAACATAATTTTTCACAACAACAGTATACTGTGAAATAAAGTTCTTTATCTTTGTACAGGTGTTTCTTGATTTCACTTTTTGATGGTGAAAATTTAGTTTGCTATCATACAATAAGGAAGAGATACCTAAGTCAATAACTACACTTTTTCTGTAAGTACAAATAACTATAAAGCCTGCTATAGTCACAGCCACTTATGTTGCAGAAACAGCTTTTMTGCGCACAACTTCATGGTATCTTCTAGCAAGTCAGTGTCTTACAGTATTTAAAAAAAAAAAGCGCTGCAAATTTCAATCAGTTCCTGCACATAAGTTTACTTTGCTCRTGCTGCTAAATGATTTCCCATCTCAGTAATGTTTCCATAAATACTAGATATAATGCTTATTAGCCAGGTTCTCCTAGTCTGCACTATAAACTAAATTTGTTTCTGGTGAGGTCTCAAGGTGTCACAAAGAGCTAGATGTGTCCAAAATGCCCTTTGAGCCAAACCTCAGTAGGAGGCTAGCAGTCCTGAGTGAGGTATCCTGTCCAAAAAGGAACAACAAAGAGGASAGGTATAAAAGAGCTAATGCTCATGAGAAGTTTCATGCAATGGTTAACCCAGGTGTTTGTGCAATGATACTTCCAAACTAGTGTGACTGGCTGTTTCAGTGGGAGTTACCAAAGGTGCTTGCTTGAAGGCTTCTTCATAAAGTTTGGTGAGAAGACTCACCTTGGTGTCAGACACCTAGCCATCATTTTGATTCTRCTTAAAGTGAAGGTTCAGCTAACTCTGTGCAGTATTGAGTGATGGAGGTAAATAACAAATTCTAGGTAGCATGCAACTCTTTAGTGATGCTTACAATTAGATAAACAAGAACCAAAGAGACATCTAAAAATCTTCACCATTACATTACTAGACTTCTCCCTGGTCTTATATGACATCAGGCAAGAAATGAGTTAAAAGTAGATGCTCCCTGTCCTCGTGGMCATTTCTGGAATGGTAGGTCATAACTTGTTAGAAAAGTCTGAGCAAGTGGGAGGCAGCCTGAAGGAGAAGAAAAGGCTGAAGTCTTTAAAAATATCCAGCCTCTTCCTGCTTGGTAGGCACAAGACCAACCACAATATAGCAGCCACAACACAACACCCACTGATTCATGGGTAAAGGTCTATCCCACTTAAATGCAGACATCTAGTCACGGTGTCTTAATTATGGTTGTGGTTGTTTCTATAGTCTATAGAAAAAAAAAAAAAAAAGATACTTTAAGAGGATGATTCAGTTCATTTAAGATCTGAATCATTTTCTGGAATTGCTTGTTTATCTTCATTGCTTAAAAAGGAACAGTACTAAAATAGATATGTTAGCTATGTACTGAGTTTAAATGGAATGAATGTGCTCCGCCTTCCCCAAAATGTCTATATTAAATAAAAGGGCTAATATTTTAGCTCCTCTCCTTTTCCATGATCTGATGCCTCGTGTCATATCACTACATCAAACAGATTGTACAAAGGCATATATATATATATATATATATATACACACACAAATATACATATGCATAGGGCTTCTTTCACTTCTTTCACAAAGGAAAAGAATTGTTTTTCTTTCTTTCAGAAACCACTTCTTTCACAGGAACTCTACATGGTTTCTGCTCCTATCCAGGGAACAGTGGTTAAAATTTTGCCTAGGTAAATAACTGCAGAATGTAGAGGGAAATGTCAGGGCATACCACAGACAGTAGTTTCATAATTACAATAGAAGGCCACATGCTGATGTAAATGAAAGATTAAAAATAAAACTCCTCCTCTTCAAAAAAAAAAAAAACAGTTAAAAATCCTATATCAAGGAAGAATTCATGAATATTTCCTTCTCTATATATAACCTGCATCTTAGTTTGAACTGCAAGCCCTCATTGGATTCATGCTGCTTAAAACTGAACAAGCAAATAATTTAATCAGGAAGAGAAAAATAAAATCCAAAATGACTATTTAAAAATATAAGCAAACAAAGGAAAACAATCCATAAAATCAGATTTTTAAAAAGTTACGATCATACTGCACTATGATCTGTTTCTATCTTATAATTGAGACATTGACTTCATTTACTTCTCTGCAGCTGGAAGCAGAATGTGCATCTTCTTGAGCAAACAGGAGACCTGTTTACACCTTTTCTTACTCACAGTTAGCTTTTGCTTAGGATTGTGTACTTTTTTATGGTTCAATATTTACAAAAAGACTGCAAAATTAAAAGAGATCCCACAGTTACAGAAGACAACATAATTATAAGGGTCAACTTGATAAGACATATAATCTTCAGAAACCTGCAGGTTTGCCTAATAAAATATTTATATCAGTCACTGTTGGACACCAAGTGAGAGCAGTAGAAATGAATTCCTCAGGAGTAACTTTTCAGTGCATGMGAAAATGTCAAAGAAATGTCGTATTTGGAAAGATTTGCAGAGGAGACTTGTATTTTTCTCTTTCTCTTCCTTGCATGACATAATTGTATATTGAGTTAGCACTCTTTCTGAGGCATATTGATTTATTTACTTTAGTGTCAAGGGATGTATGTTCTTGTACTCTATTTATTTTAGTTGATCAGTGTCTCTATCACAGGAAAAGCCAGAGAAATATGATGAATATAATATGAAATATAATATTAAAGACAGCTAATAAATGCAGGCTTCCTCTGCTAAATCATGTATTTATTTTGATAAAATTACTATCTGAGAGCAGGAGGCCATAACTAGGACTCAAAATTTTGTAAATCTTAAGAGCTGTTTCACAAACCAGTGTATAGCATCTTCTCTCTCCCATGTATAATTCTTACTTCCTTTGAGTGTGACTTTTTCAGAGATTTATCAGGCATTTTGGAATACAGTATGTTTGCATGAAAAATGTGATACAGATTGAACTATATTCTATGAGTTTTTTTTTGCTTAATACAATAACAAATAATAAAAAGCTAACTCAACAACATGAAAATGTTGAATAGGCAAGAGAGAATAACACATTTTTAAAATTTTGTGTGAACCAAATTTTGGATCATGGCTTACTGCATTCTGCCATTGTTAAATGCTCTACTGTCCAAGTGTAAGGCTATATACTCACCATTCAGAGGAATGGAGACTTATGCATTGCATATGCATTGCTAGCAACCCTGAATTTATATCACTTGCGCTGTAAACTTCAGCTCATTTTGGGGCTTTGTTTCTGCTGTGTCCTTGGAGCTGATATTCCTGTTTGACCACAATAACTTCTTCAGTGTCCCGTGATTMCATAATTTCTCTGAGTTTAGAAAGGAATCATGGATTGTGCACCTTAGCTTTGGGGAAGTCTAATCTGCTTCCCATAAGAAAAGGGTAAAGATGGAGATAGGAAACATTTTTTAATTGAAGAACCAGGTACRTGTTTACAAAGTAGATCTTAGCACGCACAGCGAAAACATTTTTTCTTGTGTAACCGCAGGATAATCACAACATTAGAATCAAAGATGGTATATTTGATCTTTAAACTTTAATAAAATCATAAAGACCTATTTTGAATTTATTTTTTGAATATAGCCATGCATACATCTGTTTAAAATATTCTAAGGCCARCTCATTGTAATTAGAAATACCGATAAGCAGCTGAAAGAACAGAAAGATAAAAATGGAAGRCCTAATCAAACACATAGAAGGAAAAAGATTGAGACTGGTCCTGAAAATCTAGAATTTTGATATCAATTATGGACCTGAGAAAAATCATTCTAAGCAAAAGGAAAGGAAGACACAATCACTTATTYTGAATCTATGTCTAAAAATTGTATCAGAGGGATCAAATATCAAATTCTAAAATGCCACTGAAAGCATGTGTGGCAGGACCTAGTATAGTAGCATCTGTTGTCTCTCGATATTATGAAGGCATTGAGGCAAACAGGAACTTACGTGTTCTCTGTTCATTTACAATGTGCTAGCAGAAATGTGGGGCTCTACTTCTGAAAGTTACCTAAGGCATAGTGGAAGAAAATATGGAGAATTTGGGAAGAAAAATAGTGTGCACTCTCTCTCCTTCCCCAAAGATAGAGAGCTAAATTCCAAAGTGGTGAAATAAAACCCAAGAGTCATTAGAAGCAGGGAGGTTAGAGTTTTGAGGCTTTTAAAGGCTGGGGGCAGGAGCTTGGGTTTCAAAGGAGGCATCAACAGTCAGAAGTGGGTAGGATGCTGAATGATAAACAGAATCTTTTAAAAGCCATTTCTGAATGGGCTGAAGCAAGTGTTTGGATAATACAGAAAAGGAATTCACAGATGGGAGATGAAGAACGGGGCTTGTATTCATAAACTTTCCTCCTACRATGTAATGCTATGAATGCTGTGGCAATGCAATGAATGACAAGATAAAATCATGTAGATTCTCATGCCACCTCTTTTACATATGTGGTTGTATTTTCAAGACTTACTGTTCTAGAGCAACACAGACCCATTAGCAGCCRGGTATGAATTTCTATAGAACTCCCTTTTGTAACCTGCTGTTTTGTGCTGAGACAAAAGGGAAAAAAGCAATCAGTGATGAGAAAAAGAGAGAATCAGCTAGCTCAGAGTCTAACAAGTATCACTGCTGAGCCTCTTTCTGGGTGGTAGGAATTATAATGCACTTCTCTTCCGGTATGTTTCTAAATATAATTGCAAATTAATTACCATGTGACAATAAACAAACAGCTACAGTACACAGCACACTTCCAGTACAGAGCTTTATTCCATCTCTCTAGTACTCCAAACAGGTGTTCAGCGTTACCTACAGCTAGAATTGGGGCTACAAATCAGCATGAGATTCATCAAAACGGATCCCTGCCACTTCACACTATTACTCCAGCAGATATAATTCATACTGCTCAGCAGTGGAAGCATTATATGCACCTTCCCCCAACCTCCTTCTCCCTCCTTGCAAAAATGTCAAGAGAGACAGAGAGAGAATATCGAAGGAGATCCTGAGTGTCAATGAAATATCCCACGGTGCTGAAGACAGAAAAAACACTGGCAAGCTGCTTTAATAAGGGGATTCTGCCATGCCACATGCATGCCCTAAAAAGAGGGAACAAAATTGAGGGGAGAGCAGAAGGGATGAAAAAATGACACCAGGTACTTTTTGTAATATTTAGATATAAAAACTCGAGCATCATGAAATATTCTTTTAAGCAGTTTGTCTGGAGCTGCGGTTATACCTGCAGTTCCAGGCATCATTAGGAAGTAAGGAAAGAAGCTAGAGAGCTTGAGGCATTTGTTCAAGAMTAAATTATAAAAATATTTTTCCATGTTATTTTAACAGATGACTGAGACAGAGTCATATTGTGCTTGTTTAGATTCAGTACAGATTTCATACTGATTTACACAGGCTGACAGCTCTGTAGGCAAGCCMCACCTGTCAGAAATCCGTATATAGGTCTAAAATGGAAAAAAATAATCCAGATGTTCCAGTGACTTGCAGAGATTTGATTCAATAAAGTTTATTTTCTTGCTGTAAGAAACTTTTACATGGCTTTATAGATCAAATCATCCAGATGAAGCTGAAGTGTCCCATCTACTATGACAGAGCATTTTCACTGCTCTGCCTGATTTTTAGTCCTTGTCACTTTGTACTTCTCATATCCTCATCCAAAAGAGACACCGGACACTGGACCATTTCTCATGGAAATCAGTAACATTTTCTTTACCCTTAGGAAGTCTTTGGTTCCTCAAGTGAGACTCTCCTGCTATCAGTCTCTGTCTTCTGAACAAGAGATTGAAAAAGCTGTACTCTCACATCCATCTGTAACAAAGTCTGGGATCCTAAAATTTCAGTGACTCCCAGTCTGATGCCAAGCCTACAGATTCTAGGGCACTGTCCTCTGTCATTTTCTTTCAGAATTCAATTCCTACTTCTTCTAAATCCACTGTAGCAATCACAGCAATTTACTTCCATTGGTTTTAAAAACGAGTTACATGATACTTTAGAATTCCTTTGCCTTTCAAAAAGAGGGAAAAAGTGGCTTTAGAGTTCAACAAGTTCAAGTTATTCATATTGATCCCTTTGGTTTTGTCTGCATCCCTTTTATATCAGAATTTTGTATCATATTCATGCACCTACAACAGCTGTAGTGGAGCTCTGTTTTGTCTGGGTTGTCCAGAAAGAGTGTGGAGGGGTGATTTTTGTTTGCCCAAGGGATCTTCCACACCTTGGGATGCTGCTGCTGCATAATTCCTGTTCACCACAGGTATATGATGCAGCTAATGGAGAGTTCATGGCGAAAGTGCCGAGAGAGAATATCAAAGAATAATCAGTAAAATATTCAGTGCTGCTGAAAACAAGGAAAAATATTGTCAAACAGGGTTTAGGGGCTCTGTGCTTTTTATGCGATTGTACATCTTGATATTGTTAGATGTCTTCAGTGTTAACTATTAGATGGCTTCAGTGTTACCAATAGCACTTTTGTGTTATTGTGTTAAGCTATGATTGGGACAAATGGGTATTTTTGACCCACATGGTGCCAGGATAATGAGGCCTTTGTTTTAAATATAGACTCTTTGAGAGTGAGCCAGCAATTTGCCAGTTGAAGCTTAGCAAAATGTTATGCAACTATGGCTTGGGAGCTATAGTTTAAAGTGATCTTAATGCTGATATGCTATGGGTTTATTTTTACAAATTGTTCTTCTGTGATCACATATTGCTCTTCAATATCATTGCCATATAGCATTGTGGATTGTGGACTGAATGAAAGGTTCCATGCAAAACACTCAAACCTGTATACCTGAACTTAAGATCCTTAATCTATATTTAAAGCACCTAGAATTAACTGGCCTGATTTTCAGATGTGCTGAGCATTCACAGATGTTTCAAATACCAGTGGGAGTATGCATTAACATGCACACAATAAACTGGATGCAGGCATATCCAGTGTTGATTTGCAGACTGCTGCATCCCTGTCACATATTGTATAGAAGGTGCCACTCTTGATAAGGGTACCTATCTGCCTCCTATCTTCTCACAGTAATCAATCCCTTCGAAAAGACAGAAACAAAATAATTTATATAATTTCCAATTCATGCTGTGGTATTCATGTTTACACAGTATTCTTTTTTTTTTCTTTTTTTTTCTTTTTTTTTTTCTTTTTTTTTGTCAATTTCTTTAACATTCTGTTAGTGGAGTATAGTAGTTTCTGCACACAGTGAAATATGATTGTGACAGATGATTTATTGTTCCTTAGAGACAAGTTCTAGTCATTATAACATTGAATTCCCAAGAAACTTTGCCCACATTCTCAAACACAGGGAGATAAAAATTCCAAATTTAATAAAAGTAGTCTTAGAAATTCTGAGGTAATCCATAAATTAATCAACTCTTCTTCTGAATCTATAAAGCAACCTGAATAACAGTTTCCTGACCAACAAATCTGCCTCAAGAGTTCACCCATTTAGTGTTCAGAATCTCAGCTGGCAAAAATCAGCCTAACTACAAAGTTTTATATATCAGTACTGGGAAAATCAAAAATTCCTACATTTACTATAGATATGCCAACTTAAAGGTATAAGAGCAATGGCAACTTAATGTTCATTTTCCTTCATATAATATGAAAAGTGTTCCATGAGGTTAGATGACTGAAACTTGTGTTTTAAATGTATTGCATCATTGCCAACATGTAGTTTAAAAATGATTGAATATACGACTTACACAAGCATCAACTGATTTTCTTGTGAATTTTATCAAAATAGTTGTTGCAGGCTATGTTGTCTTTTGAAGAAGAAAACACCTATAAACAAACAACCTTTTTCTTTTAACATTTGGCTGTGTGAATCTAGCAGATCAGGCATAAAAATTGTTCAATTAGCTCCTGTATGAAACCATTATAAAATGAATTTAAAAGTAACCTCACAAAATGAAGCCTGTGGAAGACTATCACTCGAAGACAAAGTAGCAGTTTCCTAGTGGGTTATCTCTATTGAGAAGAAAAAGACTCTCGCATAAACAAAAACATGAAATTTTCATTCTTCAAGGATATTTCAGCCACAAAAAAAAAAAAAAAAAAATTAACTATTCATTTCAATTAGATTCTCTAGTGTAGAATATATTGTGGTGTCTGGAGTTATGCAGACTTAAGGTTCCTGAGTGGGAAGCAGAAATAAATGAAGTTTCAGAATAAAATGTTCATCACAACTATCTCAAGCTTGACACAAGAAAAGCTGCTTCTCTTATTACTACAAGTCAATACATAGCAGTACAATATAAGTGTCTTCCATTTTCCCCTATTTCACGCTAGATTTGTCTGATAGATGAGTGTACTTAAGTAAATAGCACATGAAATTTTAATAGGACAGGTGCTCTGAATGTACAGGGAAGGTCATTCCTATTATTTCAATTAACAACATATGCTACAAAAACACATGAGGGTGAATTAATTTAAAGCTTCAATTTAATGCTACTGGTAAGGACATCCTTAGGCCTCTTGGTTGTCTTGACAACTCCTGCATCCCAGCCAGCAGAAGCCAATCTCTGCTGTTCCCCTTCTCAGCATACAAACAGTTCAGATAGTACATTAGCAAAGAATATGATGCCCATGTAAATGTTGAAATATTTTTGTTGCCATAGAGATAAGAAGAATGGCAAAAATACAGGAGCACTTGACATACTCCAAGGCAGACTTTTAATTAAAAACAGCCTCAAATGACAATGCCAAGATGGCTGAACATACCATAGTGCTTTTATGCTAACCTACTGCATGCAAAATCTGAGTCCAAATAATTTACTTGCAGCTGGAGAGGTAAAAGAATCACAGATAAACACAGAGACCCAGGATTTTCAAGAGGTGAAATAATCATGATTATTTTTTAATTAGCTATTAAAAAAGAAGATGTTTAGAAATGGTGGATAAGTAATTACATTAGAGTGATTTTAAATATGTTCAGATAAACAAATGTCACAAGCATTCATGAAAAAAAWTCGCATTGTTGAACATCAGTAATTGAAATGTTTTAATTCAAGTAACACTGCTATTAATTTTGTAAAAGATATAACCAGGCAAACAATCTTGCACCCGGTAAAGATCACTATTTAAGCTTTATATATATTTTAAATGTGTGCTCAGTCCCACACCTACACTTGCACTTGCATGTGAGCAAGTTACACCAAAGTCAGATTAGTTACTACAAGCAATCAGTTCAGAATCTACATTTTGAATATGCTAAGGATAGCTTAAACTCAGGTTGCATTTACAGACCTGATGAAAGAAAAAACAGGACTGATAAGGGTAACAAACTACCCTCTTATTCAGGGACTTCTTGTAGTCCTCTTCAGCTCTGCTAATGTCTTTTAAATAGTTGACTGTATAGGCCAAGTTGGGAGCAGGATTGCACTGATGAATCCCCATCAAAATAAAAACCATTCTGACATAGGATTTATAGACATAGTTTTGTACATGRCTAGAAAAGTATATGCTTAATTAATGCTGCTGCTATTTTGTATAGAGCCATTTGATTTCAAACTTGCCATAGAGATGTCATATTTACACTAAAGACATGCAAATGTTGGCCTGAATCCAAATAAATATATTACGCACTTAGCATAAGGCTATACTTCATTTCTAGATGATCTACAAAATTTCAACTTACAATGTGTTTTAGCTGCCCCTGATTGTTATACTTTGGAATTTTTCTTGCTTTTTGTTCTCTCCTTTAGTTCTCTCCTAAACTGTCTCTAGAGTTTACAGATAGGCCTGTCTTGTAAATTTTGTTTTGGGCATCTTATGAATAGACATATCATGAAATGTGTTTACATTCAGGACTATCACTGCTAGAGATTAAGTTTRAATTTGATTTCCCTTCCTTATGTGATCACAACTGTTCTAAAATTTCACTAAGATATCTTGCCTGCAGCATTTGAGATCTTCTCCTTACACAAGTGGATCTTAGGAGTATCTTACAAATACTTGTTTCACAAATACGTATTCTGCATACCTCAGAAATTTAGCTAAATCATGAATTTTACTACCACTAAAGACTGGTGAAAGTAATAAAAGAACTGATTTTGCTACTTCTGAGAACTAAGTTTATTGTATATACATCAAGTCTAAGATGTCATTCTAGCTCTGTGTTAAATATATCTAAATGTATATGTGTAATCTTCATGTATACATACAGAATGTTTTGTCAAAGATTTTGCACTTACAATAAATTTTTGACTTTAACTGTGTAACTGAAAGAAGGTGAAAAAAAAAAATTCTCATAGACATGTCAGGAAAGAGAAAACAAAACCAAAAACCAGGTAACATTTGCAAGCTAAAAAGTAGCTATGCTGATAGATATATTGGGGGAGGTCTGGAAGTCCCCGAATCACAGATGCATATAGATTTAACTGATGTGACTGAGGTGTCTCTGTCTCAATTTGTCTACCCCATTCCTCCCCAGCCCTCGTTGCTGCCAGTACCAGGACAACATTCAGCTCCACCACAAGTTGCAGCCAGTCAGAAAATATTCAAGGAGTCATCGATTACTCTAGGAATGCCAGTAGAGATGAGCACTAACCCTAGCAGCCTGTTTGCAGACACTGGCACTAGACTGTGTTCACAGTGACTCATACTGTGTGTGTGAAACCACAGTCAAGAGATGTTTTTGTCTTTGAAATTAGAGAAGTGTGAGCACTGCTGATTAGCCATGCCATTCCACATGCATTTCGCGAAGGCAGTTTCCTATTAGTATTTGTGAATAATGTAATGTGTTAACTTTGGATACATTCAATGTGCTAGATCCGGGATATCCTGCCTTTTCCTTTTCACTTTCTGAGACTGCCAAAATCACATAGGGCAATTAATCTAGCACAGCACGGCCTGCAGGTCCATGGACTCCTGGAGTAGCTACCTATGAACTCAAGGACTTAGCATACACCAGGGATAAGGGCACCCTAGAAGTCCATCTGCTCATAGCGGCTTTTGTCCAGAGACAAAAAGTGTTCCCCTGAAGAATCTTCTGTCCTGAAACCTGCAGGAGTGGTCAGTATGTAATCTTGCTTTTATTTGAGCTATACTGTACATCTGCATCGTAAATAACCAGATGTCTATTTGGCACATGCACTTTTTTTTTTTTTTTTTTTTTTTTTCTGTAGCTCCTGGATCAATCACTTATCTTAATACACAATTTTCTTTTTATTCATCTTGAGTATAACAAGAGGTTTGACTTTTCTCACATGATGGGAAAGGTGTCTCTTGACAAGTCACCTCTGAATAAAATGAGTATCAAGGGAATGCATTTTATGTCSTAGGGGAAAAAAAGAAAATGACGCTAGTGACTATAGGAAATATGCCCTAAACTTTCTCAAAGTAAATATGCTGTAAACTGGGCTCATGATGCTGCCAGTGTTTATTAGATTCAGTAACCGGCATGTTACTTCATCTGGGACGACATTGAGGAATATGGTCATCTGGTTACTTAAAAAAGCTATGCAAGTAGATTTACATTTCTATATTGATTCTTCTACCAAGATCTTCTACCAAGCTGTCTCACAGCTAGGAAGCTGAAGGTGAGGAGGCAGCAAGGACCATTTCCAGACATCTAAAGTGAGTTTGGTTTCAAAAGAATAGTAAATTCCAAAGAAAGAAGTATTTGGACAGAATTACCAGTCATCTCTCTATATTTAAATACCAAAGAATTTTTAACTCTAACAGCTACCCATTGAGGGGATTGYATCATACAGTAAAAGAAATAGTCTGGTGCCATTTTAGCTTATCCTGCTTGCTATCCACCACTAGCACAATGGCTMATTAATCATGGTTAATTCACATAGAACCGGTTTTGACTGCCATTTTCAGAAGCTCTATGAATTGCTCTGATAAGCACTCTCTGAAATAAAGTTTCAACATAGTAAATGTTTTCTTGATCATTTTTACAATCCTCTTTAAAGTGTATTTGTATATTAATCTCACCTGTCACTTTTTGCCTGGGACCAKTATAGTTAAATTGTTGTAGTGTTGCAATGGATGGCTACAGGCTCTTGAGAAGGGACAGGCAAGGAAGAAAAGGAGGTGGAGTAGCACTGTATGTTAGGGAGTGCTTCAATTGCATGGAACTCCAAGTGGGTGATGGAAAAGCCAAGTGTTCATGGGTCAGGAWGAAGAAGGCCAACAGAGCTGATATCCTGGTGGAAGTCTACTCAAGACCACCCAACCAGGATGAAGAGACTGACGAGGTAACCCACAAGCAGCTGGCAGAAGTCTCATGATCAGCAGCCCTTGTTCTCATGCAGAACTTCAACCAGCTGTTTGTTGGGAATACAATACAGCAGAGAGGAAACAATCTAGAAGATTCATTTTGTGGAGTGCTTGGAAGATAACTTCCTATTACAGCCAATAAATGAGCCTACGAGGGAAGCAGCCCCACTGAACAAGCTCTTTGTGAACAGAAAAGGACTGGTGAGAGATGTGGTGGTCAGAGACCATCTTGGACATARTGACCATAAAATGATACGKTTTTTAGTTCTCACTGAAGTCAGGAGGGGCAYCAGCAAAACTGCTGCGTTAAAATTCCGGAGGGCAGACTTTGGACTCTTTAGGACATTGTTTGGGAGAGTCTCTTGGGAGACAGTCCTGAAAAGCAAAGGGTTCCAGGAAGGCCGGATTTTTCTCAAGAAAGTAATATTAAAGGTGCAGGAGCAGGCAGTCCCTATGTGCCGAAGGATGAGCGGAAGGGGAAGAAGACTGGCATGGCTGAATAGGACCCGAGGCTGAGGCTCCAGGATGAAAACAGAGAATTTACCATCCTTGGAAGAAGGGGCAGGTAACTTGGGAAGTGTACAGGGAAGTCGCTAGGTTATGCAGAAACAAAACTAGAAAGGCAAAAGTTTGGATGGAACTCAATCTGGCCACTGCTGTAAAAGACAACAAAAAATGTTTCTACAAATACATAAACAAGAAGAGGAGGGCCAGGGAGAATCTCCATCCTGTATTGGGTGCAACAGGTAATATCAGCAAGGATGAGGATAAGGCTGAGGTACTTAATGCCTTCTTTACCCCGCTGTTTAACACTYAGATCAGTTATCCTCAAGGTGCAAAGCACCCAGAGCAAGAAGACACCTACAGAGTGCAGAATAAACACTCCGTAATCTATGAGGAGAGAGTCAGTGTGACCTGTTACTCGACTTGGACACCCACAAGTCTATGGGGCCAGATGGGATCCACTCAAGGATTCTGAACGAGCAGGGGAAAGTACTCACCAAGCCACTCTCCATCCTCTATCAGCAGTCCTGGTTAACAGGGGAGGTTCCAGTCGACCAGAGGTTTGCCAACATGGCAGTTATCTACCAGAACAATTCGATGGAGAATCCAAGGAACTACAGGCCTGTTAGCTTGACCTCAGTATTGGGGAAAGTTACGAAGCAGATGATCTTGATGGCCATCACACAGCATGTGTGCGACAACCAGGGGATCAGGTCCAGCCATCACAGGCTCATGAAAGACAGGTCCTGCCTCACGAACCATATCTCCTTCTATGACCAGGTGCCCCATGTAGTGGATGAGGGAAACGCTGTGGATGTGRAATATTTAGACTTCAGTAAAGTCCTKGACACAGTCTCCTACTGCCTTCTTCTGGAAAAGCTGGCAGCTCATAGCTTAGACAGATGCACTCTTTGCTGGACGAAGAACTGGCTGTATGGCTGCACCCAAGGAGCGGTGGTTAATGGAGTCAAATTCAGCTGGCRGCTGGTCTTGAGCAGTGTTCTCTCGGGGTCAGTGTTGGGGGTCACCTTCAGCAAATTTGCAGATGACACCAAGCTGGGAAAAAGAGTTGATCTGCTTGAGGGTAGTAAGGTTCTGCAGAGGGATCTGGACAAGCTGGATTGATGGGCTGAAACCAATTGTATGCGGTTCAACAAGACCAAGTGCGAGGTCCTGCACTTCTGTCCCAACAACCCCATGCAGCACTACAGGCTTAGTGCACAGTGGCTGTGAGAGATGCACAACAGAAAAGGATCTGGGGGTGTTGGYTGACAGTCAGCTGAATATGAGCCAGCAGCGTGCCCAGGTGGCCAAGAAGACCAATGGCATCCTGGCTTGTATCTGGAACAGTGTAGTTAGCAGGACCAGAGAAGTGATCGTTCCCCCCGTACTTGGTAGTGGTGAGGCCACATCTTGAATACTGTGTACAGTTTTGGGCCCTCACCTGATGTTATGACAAATTCCTACACAGACAGAGTGGTGAAGCCTTGGAAGCTGCCCAGGGAAGTGGTGGAGTCACCGCTCCTGGCAGTRTTCAAGCAATGTGTAGATGATGCATTTATGGGCATGGTTTAACAGATATGGTGTTGAAGGGTTTATGGTGGGATTCAACAATCTTGAAAGTCTTTTCCAACCATAAAAATTCTATGATTCTAAATCCTTGAGTCATTCTAGCAATATCCTCGTGATATATCACTCTATATCTATGCAATATCTACATTACATCCCAGTAACCCATGTCACCTATAGTTTTCATCTTCACTCACAGAATCTGKCCTGCTATTTTACCATTCAATACTTAAATATGTACGCAGTTTGGAGAAATAATGTACAGAAGTCTGAGTAGTGTTTATGTTTCACTTCTTCAAATTAACATGTAATTTTTAAACAAATGATGTGTGCCAGGTACACATGCTTAATGCATCTCTGAATATCTATTTTAGCTTGTCATTACATAAAAAGCCACTTACAATTGTTAGGCTTCAGTAATTTCCAATCAACTTACTCATAAAAAGATGGGTTAACGGGTCTAATTGGCCTTTCCATCACTAATATCTCTAATGCAATGAACAAATTGTTCATAATAATAATAATCAGTACAGTATTTATGACTAATCTTTCAATAAGTTTCTACTGAGAAACTGTTAAAACTGTTGCAATAGGATTTGGGCAGAAGGAGTAGAATTCAAGCTATTAGCTAAATAAATTTCAAACTAGTTAGACTGATTTTTCCTCATATTTGACTAGAGTTTGCATCTGAGAAACTTTGGAAATAAATAAAGGGTAGGTTTGTAGCCAAGTTTGTGATGACTTCAAAAAAATTTTAAACAGTCTTTCAATAAGTGGTTTCTACAATGGAAAAATATGTATCCGTGTCACAATTTAATTAAGAATGTGGTGGATTTTTTTCTCTTTAATTTTATTTAAAAAGTAGATTACAGAATCTTTAAGACTGGTAGTTCCCCATTAGAGAGTCTAATGGTAAACTAGCTCCTTATATGAAATCTATTTCAACATAAAAGTTATACTGAAAATGTTCAAGCACACTGAAAGCAAATATAGTTCTCTGTAAATAATGAAATCGCATGCAGTAAAATGAAGCAAAAATGTATAACAGCGTTTTTGATGCASAATATGAAGGATAATTTGTTCAGCATTTCAGAAATTTCATAATTCAAAAATTAGAAAAGAAAACCTATCAGACTGCCTCATTTATCTTTTTAACAACACAAAATTTGATGTCATGAGATGAAGATTCAGGATGTTCTTTGTCTTGCTAAGGGTCTAGATAGTAACGCTATGTAATTTAATATTTTATTCTCCTATGGGTATTTTGCTGCATTTGTTAACTCAAAGCACTCTCATTCCCAATTTCAAATATCCAACATTTTTCATTCTCACTCTTCTCCAGTCTTGGTGGTTGCATTTGGATGATCACATTCATTTCTTTCTCCCTTCATTCCCTGTATTCTCACCACTCCTTTTTCTCAAAGCTGCATTATATTTTGCTAACATTCAAACTAATTATCTATCCCAGCAGGCTGCAGTTACAGTGATGATGCCAGTGCCTTCATTACTTCATAATATCTCTGATACTTCTTGCTTGTTTCTAACTGTCTTTTCACTATTCTATACCACTTCAAAAGGCAGGGCATGTAGGCAATATAATTTATTAGATTGACACAGTTGGGGAAAAAAAAAAAAAAAGAAGATATTTCCAGGCCTAAAAAACATTTCTCAGGTCATTTTGACATATTAATACACATAATTTCTTATCTTCCCAGAGCTGTGCTTTCCACTCTATTTTATATGTTAAAAGAAATCAGAATTCTCTGAGCTAAACAAGAACCACTGTTACCTTAGTTCACATACAAGCTAAAATAGTTGAGGCCTTTTTGAAAACATAACCATCACACAAATTAAGTCTTCTGGAAGCAAGAATATATTCCATAAAATATTCCATAAAATAAACTGTGGGCAGCACCTGGGAAAAGCAGCTAGTGCAAAATGACTGAACAAAAATATTTGTAATTTGAAGAAAGTTCTGGAGGCAGAGATGCTACTGACTAGAACTGGGCAACATAAATTATGAATTAATAGTCTACTAAGGACACAAGGATAAAATGCAGGAGAAAAAACATTGGATGTGAGAATCAGTGATGAGCAGTGACGTTTTTCCAGAAATGGGACACTGAGCCAGTCAGAGATGGCAATACAGGCATCACAGGAGCCAGGAATAGGGCAGGAGGAAAAAAGAGCAACTAACGTGAGAAGCCTAAAAGTAGAGATAGAAACTGCATAAATAGGGAAATGGAACTAAGATGGGAGCGAGTAATCAAAAAAAGCCAAAAAGGATACCAGAGGGGTCGGTTTGAGGGAAAGGAGAGAAATAATCAGCCCATATTTGGCTGCTTCAGAAATCCACTCAAAAGTTTTAGGAACATTAGAAAGAAGAATTTCTCATTTTTCCACTGAGACCTTCTTTCCTTCAGTGTGTGATCTGACCATTTAATACTGTAGCATCTTTCTACTGAGACAAGATGCATTAGGACCGTTAAGATGGCCCCTCTAATGACTTGGAATCATAGCAAATAAGCTTTATATTTAATATATAGTTCTTGCTTTTACTGTTCTCCTTACAACAAAGCAATTTTAATAATATTTAATAAATGCCAGGAGTGATGCCTGTGTTTGTTTTGTTTGCAATTTCTGATGAATAGGAAGAATGCATGTGGACCAAAGTTTAACCTCYATTTCTGTTGACCTGTGTAATTCACACGTGACTTGGTTACTGATCCCAAATGATACACAAATACACTACCGTGTGTCCTCATTCTACGGATGACTTGGTGAGAAAGAGACTGAGAGACAGAGAGAATATATGATGTCATGGTATGTCTATTTGGAGTGGTCAGATTGCTCACAAGGGGCACAGCCAATTCATTCAGCCAAACTTCTGTCACTCACAGAGTTTGTGAAGCAAAGTATTATTAACTCCATGCCACATAGCTAAGAGATGGCACATTGCTTACAGGCAGGGATTGTTCATATGCATAATGAAATGGGTTTACAGAGTATGTGTAGAGATAGAGCCTTCTGCAGATGATGTGCCTCAACATAATTCTAGGAAGAATAAAAGCCTTGCAGCTGATACAATAGCTTGAGAAATGGCTATATTCAAGATCAAAAGAAGCTGAACTGCATAATGTTAAGAAAAGGAAAGCAAAGAAGAGTTGGGTTAGAGAGAAAAGGAGAAATAAAGGCTTAATGATCCAGGAAGACTGAAAACTATATCACAAGTTGCTTCATGAATACTTCAAGTTTGTGCCAGCTTGTAAGCAATACCCCTATCTGCAGTGCAGGCAAAGAACGCAATGTGCACACAGCAAATTTCAGGTTAATTTAGTGGGCATTTTTCTCAGTATGCATGGCAAGGAATGATTTAAGGTACCTTTCCAATCATTTCATTTAAAAGAGGCAGGTGAGCTTGTACTCCTTGGTCTCTACTTTGCCACAAACTGTGTTTGTTATTAAAAGAAGTAGCAACTATAGAAATGACAATCTGTCCCCCAGACCCTCAGCATCTCCAAGAACCCAAGCTGTGGCAAGGCACTTCTGTTCTGTCTCGCTCTTCAGAAATGGCTTATTTTGGCCCTTTTACTTGATTTTCAAATGTGACTAGTGATTTTGGTCTCAGCACTGATCTACCAGAGGACAAATGCCCTGCAATTTATGAAAAATAGACTGGTTTAAAGTACCTAAAATCTTTTGAAATTTTAGAACACATGACTTGCCTAAATTGACATTTATGCAGGTGTGTGTTCATACAGGGGTGAGGGAGGAGGAGATCATGTATTTATGAGAGGATGCATTAGTCGGCTCCTGAAATGGAAAATGAAAAACTCTCTGATTAAAAATAGACTATTCATCCACCACTAAAAATAACATTAGATATTTTCTCCCTCATGCATCCATACAGGGGACTAATCACAAAGCATTACATGAGCTGAGGCAAAGCAAATTAAAAATAAGAAAATGGAGCTAAAAAAGAAATATCTTGACAGAAATAAGGTCATTAAAAAAACAAAAGTTCCTCAGGTGTTTATATAGATATGCTGCCAGCATGATAAAGACAGCAAAGGACTTGCTGTAACTGCATGTAAAGTCACCCATTTCTTCATGGGTGAATGGAGCAAAATGATTTAAAACCTCAGAGGAAGAGGACACAAAAGAAGAGAGGAAAATATTGACGGAAAAATTGTTGAATGTCTTAGGTTTTTGACCTATTATCAATCAGCAAGAAATAGCAAAAAAATACAAAAAAGGTTGAATTCAATCATGCAATTAACCAAACAGCAAAACTACCAGTGTTCCTTACAAGCCAGATATTGGCTAAATGTTATTCAAACAAAGCTTTCCTTGGAAATATTAATTTGACAATTACTTTGCAAAATATTACAACCCATACTTTTTTTGAACACACTTTTTATAGCATGTTCACTTCATTCTTTATGAAATTTGAGAGGAAATAGAAGATTCCCAGAGAAAGACAAACTCTTAGTCTTGTTTTGTTTGGATCAGTAGAGATGATACTTTCCCTCATGTGCTGTTTTTGCTATTTTGGAATCTAAGAGTGTCTCTTTCCATGCATAGTTATAAGGAAGAAAAAAATGCATATCTTTGATATCTTCTCTCTTGAAATCTTGGAGGACAGGTTCAAAACAACCATAGCATTCTTACTAATTGCCAGCTGGAAAAATGAGAAATATATACCTATATATTTCAGCTGCAAAATCAGCTAAAACAGCTAAAACAGCTATAAGAAATAAAGAAACTGGAAGCTGTCCCCACAGCTATGAATACTTGAAGCATTACAAGAACAGCAAAGAAGCTCAAATGGCAGCATATAAAGCAGTTTTGACCTTGTGGTGAGAGTAATATAACTTTCCAAGGAAAGGACCCATAGGAGATACTGACATCAAGTGACATCAAGTGTAGTATGTCTCTTTAAAAGAAAGACAGATATTCCATTCTTGACTTTTCAGAGGGAGATGTTTGTTGTCTTCCATCCCAGATTTCTTTCAAGGGCTGTTGTCCCCTCTTGAGGATGAAGAACTGATATAGGAGCAGCAGATCAGCAACGCTAGCACAGATCAAAGGCAATATCGCAAGTAGGCTTTACAACACCTTTAAATAAGTAGTGTTACACTTCTTACAAGAAGACCTCCTCATACACACACACAGAAAAAGGAGCAATAAAGGCATGTGCTGGGAAATTTATCAAGAATTATTCCCTCCAGAGTCATGCCTGGGATTAAACAGACTCTTTGCAAACACTGGAGAAGACTGAAAAGCACTGATAATCCATACGACATGCCTTATCATAGAGCACAAATGTATATCATCCCAGCTGAAAAAAAAAAAAAAAAAGGAAAAGAAACTTTGGGACAAAGGAGAAATATTTTGCAACAAAGTTCAAATACTCTTCAGACTCCAGGAGCTGTATTTGAGAAAGTTAGCCTCTTTAAACATTCAGTTGTATGTTTGATACACAGAAAAAGAAATGTGGGTAAAGAGGAATAACCTCTTAAGAAAAACTGAGCAAAATTTCATTTTTCTGTTTTGAAAATTTTTCAAAGCTTAAAGAAAAGAAACCTGATCTTTTCCCCACTTCACCAAGTTTTGCTATTATCTTCWTTTTGAAATCTTTAACGTCTTTTGACATTTTCCAATACATAGTTTTGCATAAATTCAACCATCTGTTTTGTATTGGATCTAAAAAAATTCAGAGGATACTTAAGGAGAGACACAGTCTCTCATAACATTTTGACACAATCTCCCATTACATCCTCATGGGGATGCTCTGGAAGTATGAGTTAGATGGGTGGAGAGTGAGGCGGATTGAGAACTGGTTGGATGGCAGAGCTCAGAGGGTGGTGACAAATGGGGTCAAGGCCTGTGGCCGGTGGTGTCCCACAAGGGTCAGTACTGGGTCCGGTGCTGTTCAAACTTTTCATCAATGACTTGGATGAGGGCACAGAGGGCACCCGGAGCAAGTTTGTGAATGATACCAAGCTGGGTGGGGTGGCCGACACTCTGGAGGGCTGTGCTGCCATTCAGAGGGACCTGGACAGGCTGGAGAGTTGGGCAGAGAGGAACTTTATGAGGTTCAACAAAGACAAGTGCAGGGTCCTGCACCTGGGGAGGAATAACCCCAGGCACCAGTACAGATTAGGGGTCGACCTACTGGAGAGCAGCTCCACGGAGAGGGACCTGGGASTCCTGGTTGACATCCAGTTAACCATGAGGCAGCAGTGTCCTCGTGGCCAAGAAGGCCAATGGGATCCTGGCCTGCATCAGGAGGAGTGTTGCCAGTAGGTCAAGGGAGGGGATCCTGCCCCTCTCCTCAGCTCTGGTGAGGCCGCACCTGGAGTACTGTGTGCAGTTCAGGGCTCCCCAGGACAAGAGGGATGTGGAGCTTCTAGGGGGTGTCCAGTGGAGAGCAACAATGATTAAGGGACTATAGCATCTATATTATGAGGAAAGAGTAAGTGAGCTGGACCTTTTTAGCCTAGAGAAGAGTGAAAGAAGACCTGATCAATATGTATAAATAAATGAAGGGAGAATTTAGGGAGGAGGGGGTCAATCCCTTCTTGGTGGTGGCCAGTGAAAGGACATGRAGTAATGGATACAAGCTGAAACACTGCAAGTTCAATCTCCAGATGAGGAAGAACTTTCTTCCTGTGAGGGTGACAGAGCCCTGGAACAGGCTGCCCAGGGAGGTTGTGTAGTCTCCTTCTCTGGAGATCTTCAAAACCCACCTGGATGCCACCCTGTGCCACATGCTCTAGGCCTCCCTGCTGGAGCAGGAAGGTTGGACTAGATGATCTCTAGAGGTCCCTTCCAACCTTAACCATTCTGTGATTCTGTGAATGCCTGCACTGCTGCTTCCAACAAGGAAACAATCCATGGTCCACTAGGACCACTATAGTTTATAACTATAGTGTTTATAACTATAATCCCATTAGTTACAGTGAAAAAAAAAGGCCTTAGTCTAAGAACAAAAATCAAAAGTCAATTTTTATTATATATGTATATATGCATTGGCATGCCTATTCACACATATAAAAGCATAAATTTACCCATATTTTTAACAAAATATTGTTAAAACAATACGATACAAAATGTTCCCCATTATTCTCATGTCCTCACTGTTTCTTGTTCCTCACTGTTCGAAATTCTGAAGTTATGGGACTCAAAACTTAACCTAGACTAGAGAGCATTTTCTAATTCTCTCATTAGTCCATGGCTGAAGGTATCAGCTGCATGCACTAATGTATTTTATAATCATTCTTGAAATGCCAATCACTATGGAAAAGCATTTCAAAGSAGATCTGAGCTGATATGAAGCTGAGGATGGAATTTGTACACAGTACATTTTAAGTAAAGCCTGTATTTTTGTTGACTGGGACAAGCCTATTATCTGTACAAATCATGGTTGATAGGAAAGCTGCATCAGATTTAGAATTTGTGATGGTTTTCTGTACAACTGTATAGAAATACATTTTTTAAAATACAAAAATTTCTTATTCAATCAATAGTTAATAACAATATTAATACAAAGTCTTATCATTTAGCATGCTTTTTCTCTTACGCCTTCATTCTACAGGTTTTGAAGTTCATAGTAAGATATTGACTCCAATCATGCTTGATCAGGCACTTTGTCCATAAATAAATACGTGCCAGCTGACAACTTGACAGTGAGAAAACCTGTCTGTATTTACCAGGCATTTTTTCCTCAACCAGTATTAACAGGATAAATTCTTAAGGAGCTTTGTTTCCTATTTATCAATTATAACCATCTTCCAGTCTCCATTACGAGCTCTGGATAATCACTAATGTAGTCAAACGTAAGCACAAACACAAATACCTCTCTACCTCAACAAGACAAAGATTAACATGTCAGTGTTCATTTAACTCTGTTCTCAAAGGAGCATGTCCATTTTTATTGGCACACAGAGGAGCTAGGTTGACAAACAAAATGATGTCCTATGAATACCATCAGGAGTTCACCACACCATATCAAGTAATGTGACAATCCAATCCATGTATTAAAAGCAAGATGCTGCTTGTAAGAATAATTTTTAGCTCATTCTGTATATCATTGTATTTCCCAATCTGGCACCGTGAACCATAAATAATCCTATCATTTATTAATTACATTTTCTAACCTAGTCAAGAAGAATCCTGCAGTGTGAAGCAGCAGATCATGAATAAATGGTTCACTGAAAAGCAACTCTTATTGCCAAGTAGTTGTAAATTAGGGTTGTGATAATTACCCACTTTAACCTTTTTAAGCAGGTTCCTCTRAAAAGCTCCAAGATGGATGTTTTATTATAACAGCTATGACCTCCAGTACACAACAACACAATTAGTTTTGCATTATAACAAAGGGATGCTCTGATTAAAAATCTAGTGCATTCCTGTATGTTATAAAGCATACAAACAGTAGGCTTGTGTGTTTGTGAATATAGATATTCACATACACACACACAAGTACATATATCCATAACATGCTCATATATTACATACTGAATGCAGCCAAAACAAACCACCATAGGCAACTGAACTGCAACAGTGTTGGTATAGTCAAGGTAGTACTTCATTAAAAAAAATGACGTGATGCTTTTACTGAAGTAATGCACTCATTGCCCCTCGCACTACTGTTCATATAAGCTTTTACTAGGATTTAGAGGCGCAGTAGGCACATATTGGGAAGCAGTTGGTGCCAAGGACACAAAGTCTGTACACTTGACTGTTTTTATTTCAGGTTGTTCTGTTCCCAGAGAGTAAAATACCCATTTTTTGCTTGGAGTGCACTAGCTGAGGTCTCAGGACCYGTTTTCTACTTTCATTTCACCAAATTTGCATGCTCTGAGACCTCTCKCTGATGGGAACCTAAAGACAATACACGGAGACAGACAGGCAGGTCAGTCAGGTGATTGCCTYGAACTCTTGAGCCAAACTAGAACACTCATGTTGACACCTCTGTACCAGCAAGGCATGATCACACTGCACTCCTGAGGCAGTTTATGAAGGCAAAGGCACTAAAACATCTATATTGCTTTGAGCCTGGAGTAAGTTCACATATGCCAGCATATAGCTGTCTGTACTTGGCTACATACTGCTATGATGCAAAGGGACCATCCATCACCACAACCTAGTAGGGCTAGCAGCAGAGCATTTGAAAACTACMGAAGAGAGCCAATAGTAGGAGAAAACTAATCTCCTCATGTCTTACTGGTCACTGGTCACTTTTTTCCCCTACCTTTTTATCAGAGTAGAATTGTCTCCAAGGAAGTAAAAGAGGTAACCATCTGCTCTAGCAAGTAGAGCTCAAGCCAGATAATAGAACAACACAAGGATATTTGAAAGCACCACCAACCTGTCATCTTCCAGGAGAAAAAGTTTTTAATGTTTGTCCTGATAGTATCATGCAAGTATCATCTCTAAGACTACATATCGTATCAATGTTTACTTGTTTCTATTGATTAAAGTACTGGAAAATGATCAAATGCATTTTTAATATATTTTATTTCTTTTCTTTCCCCTCATGAGTGGCAGAATTAGATATCATGATGATGCCAGTTCAGCTCTGACTTCTTTGGTAGTAATTATAAATAGTTTCATGATATGGAACAGGTGTTCAGCATGGTCCATTGGGCAGCATGAGGAACATTTTGCTCCCTGATGTCGTTGTACATGATGTATTCAATAATAGCTGTAATTGCTATTTTCTGACAGAGAATACACTTAGTTGTGTAGTAGGTAGAAATTCAGCTGTTTTGTATGTTTTATCTGTCCTGTTGAACAGGAACTCTGTGTTTTGTTGTTATTGTTTTTTGATTTGTTTTTTGACTGTGTCAGGTTTCTCAATATTTTATCAAGTGATGGCTCTTATTTCATCCACAGTGTGAACCAAAAAAACAAAACAAAACAAAACAAACAGAACAAAATAAAAAATGCAATCTTTCCATTTTTGAAAACCAAGAGTTTCATGCCAAAACAATTGTAATAATGCATCTGAATGAATCTTGAGTGGATCTGGCTGGCTGTGATTACATCTCAGTTAAAGAATCCAGGAGTGCTTTGTCAGCCTAAAAACATCTGAGTTCTATTTTATGGCATGACCATAAAATTTGTACATGCATATTTTCCCTTCTTTTCCAACAGACTTATTTCCACCAAATGGAAACATCCGAACAGGAGGCAATCTAGAAAATTCATATACAATACCGTGTACCTCCGACTGTACATTCGAGGAAAGAGGATTCTGGGGTGCAAGAAGACATAGCAATGTAAATAAACACCCCCACAGCYCAGAAAACTCTTGAAACACAGTTTTCCTAGCTTGCGTCTGCCTGTGGTTTGCATCATTGCTGGTAATAGCAGGAACACTGAGGGATTAGAGGGATTGCTAGAGAAAGCAGCATGGGAAAAATCTTACCTCAGCAAGGTCAGAAGCAGAGAAATAACCCTAATTAGGAGGCGTTATTGATGCAGATGATAAAGGACTGTTGACAGGATGAAGAAGCAGCTGTAGAAGAAATCAAGAGGAACACAAGGACACACAGCCGTTAAAGMCTGGCAAGCATAGCTTGATCCCAAATCACAACCTGCTTCTCCATTTCTCTTGGGATACTGTCACCGCTGCTTCTCAGATTATGGTCCCTGTGGGTCACCATGGAAAGTTTGATACACAGGCACTGCCAAAGATCTTTTGGTGAGCTACAAGAAGAGCCGAGTGAAATCCTTCAAAGAAATAGTATGTTTATTGAAATTGAGTTATTTTAATCAATTTGGGTCAAATTTGGTAGTTTCAAATTTAACAAAAGAGGTAAAATTCATCTCAGCAGAGGCATTTCAAACAAATTTCATTTTGAAACAACTTTCATGATGAAAGATGAATTGTTTTTAAAAAGGAAGAAGAAAAATTAACAAGATGCACTGAAACTTTTGTTTCACACAAAATAATTTTCCTCTTTCAGCAGGAATCCTAACATCTATTTGTTATTTACTAACCTAAAATCTGCATTCTCTTCCCTGATTTTTTGAATAAGCTACCCAATCATTATAATTCACATTTCACACAACTTACTTTACAGTCACATTACACATACACAGAAAATATTCTTTTAGGCCTAAATAGCATGTCCTTTCTCCTTATTTAGAGAGCTGGTTCTATTAGCTTGATACACAAGCAGCATCCATAATACTTCTCATCTTGTCTAGCTTAAAACTAAGTTCATCTCAGCTGAAGGGAGTCCATGAGACATTACTGTCCAACTTCTACAGTGCAATAAATTATTAGGTCATATATGGTAAATTACAGTCTGCAGAGACTGAACTCTACTCGTATAGTAGCCTTTAAAATAAGGTCTGTTGTGCACAGAATTAAATGCAAATACATTTATGTGGCTCACACACRTAGTGCATACAGAGCACCAGTGTATCAGTCTCTGAGAATGTAATTAAACTAAGCATATAGGCTATTTCCCATCATAATTAAAAGGAAAAGCCAAAGTAACAAAAAGGAATGGAAAAAAAAATCCATAAAGCAGCCACTTTGAAATCAGGGTACCAAATACAATTTATAATGGGAAAACAATCTAAGGATTGTTTATGCTGAATGAGCAATCGAAGATAAACACTAAGGAAGACCCACGATAATTGTAACAAGCAACACCAACAAGGTTAGCGCTGTACAAGTGTCTGTGTACTGCCAGAGCACTAACCTTGTCAAGTGAGTTGGTAGAGAGGGCAGGCAGCTCCTGCTCTTCCATGTATTCTGTCATTAAGTATTGATCACATCCTATTTCTAAACTTCATGCTAGTGGCAAATGTATACATTGACAGCTTCATTATTTGACTGCCTTATAGACATTCCCAAAACTTATCCTCAAGCAGAAAATCTAGCTAGAGGATCCTGTTCTTTGTGAATATGAATCAGTACGGCCCGATGATTCCCCTATAAGGACGGGACTCAAAAAGAGAACTCCTTCCTCCCCAAGGTGATACCATTGGAGAGCTCCCCACAGCAATCTGTGAATGACAATTAACTCCAAGCCTCAGGAATCTGCCCTAAAGTATCCCTCTAGCCATACAGTACCTGCCGTCCAYCCAAGACTGAGCAAGGCAGCGCTAGCTAACTATGGTGCTCTAAAAGGTACCCCAGTCAGGATGGCAACTTTGCAGAAATGATTATTCAACTTATTTAAAACACCTGCAGAGGTAAGGCAGCTCAATGGTTAAAATTGATTCTAACAGTCTTTTTGAGCCTTTTTCCCTTCTCATCCCACTGAAAGCAACTACTCAAAGCAACAATTTGCCACCTGGAGCACCAAAGCCTTAGGAACTTCAGGATTCAGGGCAAGAAAATTACTCTGTTGAACTCCATGATAACTGATAATGGTGATGAAAATAAAATGTTATGTGGTATTAAAAGTAGGAGAGTTTAGAATCTCATTACTACAAAGGCATGGCATAGCAGAGTAGAAGCTGGCTGCCGACTTGTATTAGACATGTCTACTTCATTGCAAATGCTAATTAATTACCATTCGGTAGCTCTCTTGAGTGTAAGGATCTGTTAGATAAATCAAAATAACAATAATCTCAATAGGTAGGAACAATTTAATATCTAGGCATACATTGCACATACGCAAACAGGAGTTGTGTGCTTGTATTTTGGATCTCTATAGGATTTTTTCCTTGCTCATTTTGTTTAGGTCAAGGAACTTCTCTAGGACTGAATAGAAGACAATGTCTGGAATATCACTGTAAATGCAATGGACGGAGTAAATTGACAGCAGCTCCAACTAAATTACAGTTTAAAAGACAAGGAAGGCTCAGGGGACATCAAACAAAGGAAACTCTAGCTGACCAGCGTTCAGGTAAAATTGAATTGGAAATGTTCCCTGACTGATTAACATAACAAAAGTCCCAGTGTTTAAAAAGAAAGTCATTCTGCAGAAATAAGATGGGGGGAAAGAAAGGAAACTGATCTTCCTCTAAACATACAGTAGTTATCTTTAAAAATATACATTCAGGGAAAGATCTGAAATATTGGTGTAAGTAAGGATTTTTTGAAGAGTTTTTTCGTGATGTCACTTGGAAATTTAAATAATTTTGCAATAGAAGAATMTGAATTCAAAATGTCCTTTGTACCTTTCCCCGAATTTATCACAAGTAAATTAGAGATATTCTTTCAAAAAAAAGGTGAATGAAAATTTACTAAAATATATATTTTTAAAGACAAAAAATAATGCAACGAAAAGTTAAAATAACGTGCACAGTTTCATTTTTGCAGAGTGACTGTGTGAAGAAGAGTTTTACTTATCAAAATAAAACTGTTGAGAAAATGATCAATTCTTATTTAACATATCTATAGATTAGTACAGAGATTAGCGAAGTGTTTTAATAGGTATCAAAGGGATATTTATTAGTCTCATAAACTCCTGAACAAAATAAAAAGAAGCACAGAGATAGATATTGATTTTTAAAATCAAGTGTTTCCAACAGTACTTTCCTATTTAAAAAGTGTGTATCTAATACTGCTTTAAATGGCATTTTTTTTTCACTCATTTTGCTTCCTCTGTACTCTGCTGTAACATTTTCTTTTGAGAAAAAGCAACTTATACCGATCCTGCTGCGGAAAACAAAAGCAGATTTCTTTTGATTATATATGCTTTTTCTGAACAGACTTCAGAAACCAACAGGAGTAAGCAAATCAAGGAGATTCGCCACAGCAAAATCTCACTGTTATACTTGAGCTAAAATCTGACATTGCCACAATATTGTCTCTGGGTGACTTTCTTTTATCATTCCAAATCACAGTGTGACATTCTACATTTCCAAGCCTGTGGTTTTAAAGGTGGCGAGCACCTTTTAGAGGGAATTTGCAGGAACCAAGGCTCTCTGGAGGTCAGAGCAAGCACAGCTACACTTCTTTCGAAAGGTGATCCAATGATGTTCGCYGCACTCTTGTTGATTTTTTTGTCACCGTGCTACCCTGTGTGTCAGTCTGTGACAGCCAGCTTCCTCAGAAGTGCATGGAATAAACCTTGCCTTGAGTTTTAGCTCTGCAGTCTGCTTTTTGTACGGAAATGAAGGGATTCGGTCACTTGGTCTAATGAGCTACTACTAAAATAGCAGTTTGGTCTTTTTGGACTAGGTTGGTTCTCAGATGATGGATGCTTTTTTAAAGAGTGAMTATAAATAGATACAAGTCTGAGAAGAACAAAGGCAGGCACCAAGAACAAGATTCAGAGCTTAATTCGGGTTATTCTGTGTATCTTGCTTCATATTTATTGTTATCTAGTTTCTCTTTTGCCCATATTGCCCACATAACCCCACTGACAATGTTGTTGGGAGCAAATCCCTGGTACTCTGCACAGCTGGAAAAATTAATGCTCAAAGGAACACAAATTGGAGTGGGAAGGTAAAAGATTAAAGCTTACAGTGTTTTGCTGAAAGCTAAGTTTCAAAAGGGAAGCCTAAAAAGACTTTTTTTCCTTGCAGTATACAGCAATATTCTGTGGTTTTAGACAAATAAAAATAAAGAACTATCATCAGACAGGACAGAGGARCCTATTGGACTGGTTTAGCCTTTGGTTTTTATCTTTTATGTAGGGATATGKTCTATGTGACTATATTGCTGCGTTGCCTACTTGTCCTCTCCAGTTAATTCTGAACCTCTCGATAATTTCAACCAAATTTTCAGTCTTAAATACAGAATCCCCAAAGCAAGTGCCAATCTGGATATCAGCAGCAAGAGACACCTTAATAACAGGCCACTGAGTCAAGAGAGGTGGAGACTTTGGATGATCACAGCAGGGTGGCTGGGGAGTTACAGCAACATCCTTTAGGGGAAAGGCAGGGGATACAAATCCACGGCAAAATGAGATTTGTAAGTTCCAGGGCTCACAGGAATGCAGATTTAGCTAAACAAATTTACTTCTGACCTCTCTCCTGTTTCACAGAGAGACAAAAGCAAAGATCAGTTGCTGGAATGGAGATGCCTGGCACAACTTTGGAGTCCCATTTTTATCACTTCCAGCCTCCTCTTGCTGATTCAGACAGACTCAGGCCTCCCACTGGCATCTGTCACCTCCAGGTGGATGCCTCACATGCCCTAGGGTATATAAACTATCTCTGGACACAAGCATTTACACCTACATGAAGTGTTCCCCAAAGTCCTTTAAGAACAGCTACTTCAGAAGGCGCAGGAAGAGGTTTGAATWATATGGTCCTTATTCCCCATATTTTATAAGGTTCCTCTACAAAAGCCATGCATGTGCACACACAAACATGCATGCTCATAGTGATTTTATTTTTTACCATGAAGCATAGACTAAGACTCTGCTTCATTCAATAATAGACAACTTCAATTAACACAATCTAAGAGGGCCATCATGTTTCCACGATGCTGCATCACTGAACTACCAAGCTGCATGCTGGAGATGAATCTGCCTTCAGAATATATAGATGCAAAATAATTACAAAACAAACAAGGTGTAAAAATGAACAATCAATAAACTGTACTGTGCTGTCAAACTGTAGAAAACACTGAATACTTCATCTAGCAGAAGAAATTCAAAAAAGCATGTGGGAACTAATGAGGTGTGAGGCAGGATACAGTCTTGTAGAGCAGTTGTTAGAAACTGGAGAGAGAGTAGAAGAAATTCCTCTGAGACCTGTGTTATCTAAATGCAGATAACAACAAGATAACCAAGTAAATAGTTTTAAACAGTTTTCTAGTGTCAGTCTTATATAGGATACCTTGACTATGTGATACAGCTGTAAAACTAGAACATGATGAAAAATATTTTTGACATCAAGGCTTTAGATAAAAACCAGTTATCATTAAATATGATGCTTGTATGAAGCACTGATTTTATCTAAAGAGTAAGGATTCATTTCTCTAGCTTTTTTTTTTTAACTATTGATATGAAAGAACATTTTCAAATGAGTTCTTTCTCAGACTTTCAGTCAGCATTTAGCTAGAAGCCTTGTGAAATRTTCAGCCAAGCTACATCTTCTGCTTTACAATTATTTTCCTCCTTTAGGAAAGATGACCATGTTCAGAGTCCAGTAGATATCTTTGATCTGTCTCTTTGCAGCCAAATTGTTCAAAGTCTCCAAATCTAAAAGGTTTTACCAAATCATTCACTTGCCATGACTTTRTTTAGGGCAGTTCTGTGTCACATTTTCTTTACCTTTCATGGGATAGTTTTCCTTTTTCATCYACTTTTAGAAAAACTGTCAAGCAAAGAGGCTCTTTTGGGAGTCYGAATTATCATTACAGATCATGTTTTCATGGGAGCAAATATAGTAGGTGCCTCTGCTGACATTAAGTCCTTTGGTTAATTCTAAATATATACACTGAGACTGCAGAGGCATCCAGTCTGCCTGTAAACACTTGCACAGCAGAGCTAAACAATGAAATAGTTCAGACATCAATCACCCTCCTTAATTATGCATTTTCTTCACAAATGCGCATTCTTCTCTGTTGTTCATGGAAGATGGCATGTGGGAAATACAGGAAGACACTAGGAGATCTGTGTTAAGATGAGATCTGTTTGCACCACCACCTGCCTCATCACTTCCATGTTGGAGGTATCATTTACCTTTAACAGCAGTCTATTTTAAGAAGTCTTAATTCACTTCTGTCAGGCAATCAGATTGTTGCAAAATATATAAATTCTATATACAAATACCATCAGATGATGCAGCAGGCAATCACTGTGGTAATTAATCCCATATTTTTGTAGTTGAAGTAACAATTCTCATTCCAGGATAGAGTTTGAGTAAGAAGAGCCTATCTATATCTGTAAATGAATGATATCATTATTTTGGGAAATGAAAGTTTAAGCTCTGTAAAACATACAATCCCATGGAGATCTCAGCAGAGGAACTTGTACGTGCAGGTGTTTAATGTGATAAGGTACGTTACCATTTATCTGTGTACTTGCAGACAAATATTAACATAGTCATGAATTAAGCTTTTAATCCCTTTTATTATAAATTGAATATCTTTATTTTAACAAACATCAACAATGCACATTATTGTGCTCCAAACTATTCATTACTATTCCCCACAGTGTACCATTACATGATACGCCATAATACATGTGTTAATATAATGCCAAGCATCTGCTTGAGTATTCCATAGTATATTTCATTCTCTCCCGCTCTCTCTTTTTGTTTAAACAAAGAGGTGATCTCACAAAAGACACTTTTTATAGAGGAAACCACACTGTCATTCAGTACTACGCTGTCAAAGGACAGGGCACAAGCCATTTCCTGRTGATTTAGGAACCGGTTCTTAGTTTGGGGGTTCCTTGACAGTAAGAAATAGGCTTAGGAGCAACCATAAGAAAGAGGTGGATGTGAGAAGGTTTGTTTAACTTGTAGRGTATGGAGAGAAAGTCACCAGTGATTTGCCATTGGTCTCGGAGTTGTTTTCCCCAGAGTTGCAATACTAAGAGCTGCCAGTGGGCTCTGTGCTGAGACTATTCTGTGGAGCACCAGGTAGAAAACCTCAGATATTAGCCTCAGAATTCCCCGGGAAAATTAACTTTAGGTTATTCAGGTGCCTCCTTGATGAGACTTGTGACTACTATCATAAGTACAAACTATTGTACATATAACCTTGGATCAAAATATATACATATATTTTTTTTTTTTTTTTAAGAATTTCAAGCCATGCTAGCTTCTCAGACTAACTGAAAACCTGAGGGGTTATTTGAAACCCATATAAAACTGATGGAAAATATAAAAAACATTAATGAAAACTCAAATATGAAAATAAAATAAAAACAAACAAGCAAAAAATAATACAAACCAGAACTAAGTTCATGAAGAAAATAAGGCAGTAGGACCACCATGCTTTTGTCTTATATTGCATTACATCTGTCAGTCACTTCCTGTGACAGCTGACAGTAACTGAGGGAACATGGCTTAGCATGTGACCTTCTTATAGATAGGCCAGATGGTTAAAAGGTACACARAAGTGGAAAAAAAAACCCCACTTGCCCTACACATACATAACTCCACCAAAATCAATGGACTCTAACAATGTAATCAGAATGTGATGTGAAAGGGGAAGAGGAAAGGGAAGAGAAAAGAGAAGATGAAGGAGCAGCACTTAAATTGTATGCAATATTTGTCAAGTGCAAGAAAAAAGAAATATAGAAAATACGTCAATTTTACCCAARTTTTGACATGTTTTTCAGCTTCCACAAGAGGATTGATACCGCAAATATATTAGTAGAATACTTAATGACTGTGGTTCCTCTCTAACCCCACCTACGAACTCCAATCCTGTAGCTAGTCTGCCTTTTAAAAGAAACACATGGGAATCTTTTAAAAAGAAAAGGGATAAAAACCCAAAACACTGGGAGAAAAACAAAACATTCAGGCAACCGTACTGTCATACTAGAAAGTGTTACATTTCTGTCTAAGCAACTAGTTTGTTTTCACTTTTTATTTTTGTAAAGCCTGTTTTTATTCTAGTCAAAAATGTCAACAAAAAATGACGAACGGTTGTTACATTTAAATGAAAGGTTGTTGTTCTAAATATATCATCCCAGAGATCTCATCAATTACTGTAAAAAAAATTCTTCTGAAAATATATTCTAATAGATCAAATAAATTGTAGCTAAGCAGGAAGAAAAAGGAAAATGGATTATAGTATATGGGTTATGTTTTAAAAGCTGTACATCAAGTTTAAACAATTCAGTGTAATCTTCATTATCCCCAAAAAGCCTTTTTGATTGTTTTATTCCTCCAAATGCGCCCGATTTAAATATTTTTCAAGCTTTACATATCGTATCTATGTTATTAGCTCTGTAAAGTGTTTACACGAAGGCTCAAAATGCAATCCTCAAGGCACTGTAATTTACAGAGAAGCTAACACTGTCATAATAACATCTTTATCCTACAACATATCAGAGCTTAAAGTAATATTGCCAAGTAAAACAAATCCCATTAAAGACAACGGACAACCAGCAATAAAATTATAGTATGCTGAATCACCCACGTGAGAGCATTGTGGAAGCCAGGCTTTGAAAGGGTTGTAAAGGAGAACGATAAAGCAAACGATGAGAACACGGAGTGAATAGAGCACAGACCCTATTAGAAGTTCAGTATAGATCCTTCCACCTCTAGGTCATTTGGTAGAAGAGAACCTGACTTCTATAGGCAGTAATTAAAGCTCTTTGCTGGCTTCTATAGAATAAGTCAATGGTCACACTAAGTCCAGTGCTTAATGAATATGTAATTATCTTCTACATTACAAGGAACAAACCCCTACCAAAATAAATAGCAGCGCTGAGTAAACACAGAACTTTGTTCCTGCAGCTGCTAATCAGCTGCAACATTTTAAAGACTTACTGAGTTTCATTAACAAATAAAGCAGATGTCCCAGTGCACACAAACCACTAGCAAAGAGATGTGACAACAGTGGGGCAAAATCACCAACTTAGTCAAAAAATACCTGGCATAAACCGAGGGCCATAGTGGCGGAATACTGCTAGAGTCTTTAGGGAATGAATAGGATTTCCACTCTTCATTCTGGTATGGAGTCAGCATCACTTCGAAAGTGGTACAAACAGTGTCTTTCTCTTCTCCCTAGCATACTGCAAACTGCTGTTATTTTTATCATCCCAGACTGACTCACCACAGTCTTTACTGCATCCTCTGTAAGTCCTAACCTTCCAGGTAACTATTATAGGAGAAAAATATGGCATGTTTTCAGAAAGCTTGCTGATGACTGCATTTTTAGGCACAATGAAAGTTTTTCCATGAACTTTCAAGAATTCACTCTGACTACTTATATTTGTGATAAAGGATAGCTACAACTCTCCTTCTAGGGGACAGCAATTTCATTGCTCTGAAGTCATGAGAAATAAAGAAATGATCATAAAAAGCCAAAACTTGCTCTATCTATCTTAATTGTCTGATCTAAAAAATCCAAAYGTAAAAAATCCACCATAGTGACTGCAAGCATAGAAAGAAATACTGTTATGAGTTATAAAGAGTTATTATTCAATGAATTTGGAGGAGTTAAGAAAGAAAAAGAAGCTTTTAAGTATAACAAATTGTCACTTTACAATGACCATATTTTACCATATACTTAGGTCTGAAGACCTAAAGTCTGAAAATTTTAACATTTTCATGGTGTGCTGAAACTCATCAAAGTCATTTCTTCTTCAGAAGTATTTTTTTCAGATTTGAGAAGTCAAAGCAAATCTCAACTGCTCTGAAAATCTACAAATTTCTCACTTTTAAATAGGTATGCTGTCTCCTTGGAATTTTTGGTGAGGTGCTCTTCTCTGAAACCTCTGAATATGCACAATTTTGGTGACTGATTTAGACTGATTAAGATTTAGAAATAACTTTCTTCCATCAAACTGAACACCAACACATGAAGCATATCAAGCCAACCGCATATTAGGAATAAATTCACAAGAGACAAAAGCACTTCACACTGAAAGTAAACTCTCGTGGCCACATGATACAGCTGCATATTCTCAAACAAAAATGAATATTTTATTGCATCAGTGTTGCTGATCCAGAGGGAGGAATAGCTTCATCCTTTGTTTACATCCTTGTGTAATTTTAAATAGCTGTGATAATTCTGCAATYGAGCAGTGAAAAGTAAGATTCCTAGGACAGGAGAAATAAGTAAGTGTGTGTGCCAAGGACATGACTGCAGTAGAAACTGTTCATTGGCTCTGCAGTCCAGARGCACTCCTGGAGCATACTGTAATCTGCAGGGCACAAAGACGACCAAAGCTCTTTCTCCTTCATTCCAAGAGATGAAACACAAATCTTTCCTGTGATTTTTAAAGCAAAAAAATCACCACTAAAATCACCACTAGAGCAGTAGTTCATTTTTTTTCYATTCACGAACGCTAGCAGAAGCTGATTTAAACTCCTTCACATATGTAGACTGAGGTAGWCTGCTATCTAACATAATACAAGCTTCCTTTGTTTTTTTTCTTGAATAATCATCTATTTTGGTTCTTGAAGAAGTAGTTTGGAATTTATCAGGAAGMCAAAGACTTCAATTTAAAAGCAAACTAAAAAATAATGTATTTGTTCTATCTTCAGCATACAATAGGCCACRGAATTTCACTCAGTAATTCTTCAAGGCCTTTGTTTTCAGCTGAGTCTGAAGAAAGGTATCTAAGATACTCATTTTTAGCCCAACAACTTTTGATCCATCAAAWCTCAAAAAATCTTTCACCAATAGGTATTTATCCCCACACACTCTTTGTTTTCATTTTAACTCCATCCACATTATCCTTACAGATATCAAAGCTTTCTATGCATTTCCAGGTAATTTAAATTACCTTCTTCTGTGGCAGATCTTCCTTCCATTTCATATAGGCACCACACAACTTATAGAATAAACAGAAGACCTAGATCAGCAATTCAAAAGGACAATAATTGCACTACAGGAATGTCAAGAGGAAGTCGATAGGGATTAGGTTATCTTGACACTACTATAGTAAAATTATTGTTATTTCCTTTTTGCATTGTAACAGTGTCAAGAAGAACAAACTAGTGCTGGAGCTCTTTGATGAAAACTGCTGCAATAGCACATGGTAAAACAGTCACCCCAAGTGCAGTTTAAAGATGCTAAACAAAGAATGTGAAACAATGAAAATTATCCTCATTTTACAGAGTGAAAACTGGAGGACATAGAGATCCATCCAAGGCCTCACACCCAGTCTGGGAGGCCCAGAACTTCTCAAGTCTTATAATCTCAGTCTGTTGTGTTACTTAAAACCTTCTTTCCTTCATAAAGTATTTTTTTTTTTCTGGAGTTATTCTCAGATTTATTTTTGCAAATTTTAGTAAAATAATGTCTGCAATCCATTCTGATCTGTCATTCATGTATGAGTAGTTTGCTGTGAAAATACAAGTGTGTTCCCAAGTCCAGCTTGCTTTGACAGATGAAGATCTTCCTCCACATGATGCACCTGCTAGCCAGCACAATTTTAGCATGCAGAGACTGGAAACCCTGCAGCTAGCCAAGAAAAAAATGTTCTAATTCCAAATACGGTAGTTATTGAACAAAAAAAAAATGATTAATTCAATTTTACAAATCATTCCTCTATGCCATTTGTCACATCTTAACAAAGATTTTCATTTGCAAAATATCATCCAAATATGAACTAATTAATCATGAATTGACTCCTTGATGTGAAGTAGTTTGAGAAGTTATTGCATTCCCATTACTGATGGTAGAAACTGAGACTCAGAAGTTAGGAAACTCAGTGCCTAGTAGGACAGAACACGCTGAAATTAGACTCATGGTTCCTGCTGCTAGATATGCAGAGTTTTACAGCATGATCTTTCCCTTACAGAGACTTTCTGCACTTCAYACTAACAGAATTAGGCTCTCATGTTTTAACAGAAAAAGTTATGTCTTATTTCTTAGAACAAGCAGAAATGGAAAAAYAATCAACCAAATCAGAATAGAATCATTATGCCTTCTTTTAGGAAAGTGTAGGCTATAATTACCTTTGAAAAATCTCATAGGTCTCCTAGAGCCAAAGAATATTTGTAAATACTAAATCATTCAAATGGACTTATGCATTAATAAACAAAATGGACTTTAGACCATGCTCACATTAAACTACAACTGTGCCATCATTAAACGAAAATCAATTGAAATCAATTTAGCTGGGATAAAACATCCCCTTCCCCTGCTGCAGCTCATCTGGTGTGCTAACAGCTCCCTGTGATGAAACAGGTGCTTGTAAATTAATTAGCCTACTGAAACACACCTTAAAATGTATTTCCCAGAACACCCTGGCAGTGAGCCATCCTGGTCCCACGAGCTGATCAGTGTTCTGTAAATATTGAGATTTGATAAAGTAAATACTACTCTGGCAGCAGATGGTTTGGAATGCTCTGTTGACATTGCCTGCGATTACTTGGATATGAAGACTTTGCTTCTCATAGACCCCCTCTGGGAGCCACTGGAGGACTTGATCCCCTCTCCAGCTATTTGCCTCCTAATTGAAAATCCTTATTCCCAGATGGAGCATAATGCYGCTGCTTCAGGCGTCTAGCTCTGCACTGCTTGACTGTTGATACATGGGTAATTGCTTTCAGTAATGCAGGTTAAATGTGACATTTAGTGCTTAATAAAAATTATCAAGGCCAAAGCCGTTTATCATTCTTACACTTGGGCTGTCAGTTCTAAAGGAATTTTCAATTCATTTGAATTCTTGCGGAAGAGRCAAGCAGCTCCTCCCCAGGAAACAGGGAAAACCTGAAACCAAACTTCAGCATTTTTCTGCTTTATTTTTAAGATTTGTTTGCTAACAAAACCCCTTTAAAATTAACCTATCAAACRTGGCAACTATCTGCCTTTGTACTTAGCATGTTGGTGAATAATATATAATCAGCAACCGCTGTGTACAGAAAGCACATAAAAAGGTGCACTACGCAACACCTTCTGAGGGTGGCTGGAAGCTGGAAGTTATTCCCCTTGTAGCATCATAAAGAAATGAACCTGAAAGGAAATGGACTCTGCTGAATTGAGTCATTTCAATCTCAAAGGGCTTAAAAATACGGACAACAAAAGCTTCCGTGTCACAGTAGGCAGGGCAGCTTCACTATGAACATTTAGGGTAGTTGCTGTAGTATTTTGTTTTGTTTTTTTTTAACAAAATGATGATCATTTGATGATCATTTGATGATCAATGATGATCATGAGACTAATACTAACTAATAAACTAACTAGATAAGAGAGCAATGATGCAGTCAACTAAAGCTTATAAACAACATATCTAAAAATAGCATAACCTGAAACACGCTGACTGAGCAGACTCAGTGCAACCACATCCCTGCCTCCCACTCTCATCATCTGAGATACACAAACATAGTCTTTGGAAAGGATTTACAAATCTGTGAGTTTTAGCCATCATTACATAGATAGCCAGGCTATCATTTAGATTATTTCTTCTCAAAAAAGGTCATAACTSTTCCTTCTCTAATTCAGAGCTGGGATCATGATACTCCTAGCTCCTGCCCTACTTTTTGAAAGAGCTGAAGTAGGTAGTTAGATACCCTTCCACCACACATCAGCTTTGGAGGGTTTGTTTTACATCTGAAGGAAAATAATTGTTCTATCCTCTGCATATCAGCCAAATTGAAATGGACAGCAGCATAGGAAAGAAGAGCAAGCTGAAAGGAGATCAGGAGCAGAACTGGGTGCTCTGAGAACACTGCATCTCTCAGCTTTCCATAAACCTTCTTTGTGCCTCATCTCCTGAACAGTTTTCAGTGAACTTAACTGGTGTGCCACACAGCAGTTAGTGTGCATAGAGACTCTCCTTCAAATATTAAAACTACTGTTTTCAGGGCATTTCAATTCAGTGCATTATATGATAAAATTTCATCTAAGTTTAAATAAGAAGACATATGCTCTATCACTCTCARTACAACAGTCAGGCAGAGTTTTTGGTATTTGAATTTTTTTGCTGAAAATTTAATATTTTTAACAATATCAACAAACCTCAGAAAACTATTGCACAGCATGCAGGTGAGCAACTTTTGCTCTATGCTTTAGATAATTTAGAGGATGCCTTAGACATTTGATTGCAATACATTGCCATTTTTAATGGCTAGAGCAGATCTAGACATACTGGTGAGCTGGATGGCTGAAAGCCAATAGTGTCCTGCAAGTGATACCAACTAATTCAGAAGGATTGCTTTCTCCAGATACTGTGGCAAATGATAATAACTCTTAAGGTATAAACTGTTCTTGACAAAATTCATAAACCCTAGCAGTTCATTTAGAAAAAGCACTCATTTTTCACTTCGCTTATTTAATTTTGTAGAGCTCAGCTCTTCTTCTCCATGTCTCTATTGTCACTAGTATCTCATTTTGCTAGTTTCCAGGATMCAACACCTTATATATTTATTTTTTCAGTTTACAATGTTACTCTTAATACCAGAAGACTCAAGAATTGTGAGGTCACCTCAAACTTAAGACAAACCATGCAAAAATGAATTTCTGCCCTTGAGGGTGGTAGTCTGAGAACCTGGGTATGGATACACAACATGGACATCTCAGAACAAAATCTTCTTTTAGTTAAATGTTAAGTCTAAAGAAATCWCCTTCCCCAGGTAGGCATCTAAATGAGGTGATGTGTCTATCACACATCCTTTTTTTCCTGAATAACTAGAAAGAGGTTTTAATGTTTGAAATCTGGTACCAAATCTCCTTTGAAACAGGTTTCCCCATAAAGCTTTTAAACAGTTGTCACGTGTACAGTGTCTCTGGTCTACCTACTCCTTATCTATCTGACTCCATCACATACTGCCRACATCTGGAATTGTCCATTATGAACATACACAGGAGTACAATGGAAGTCATGGATTTAAGTGTYTCCCCTTCTTATAGAAAATACATGTTATTCATACACAAGTCCAGGACAGATCTCAAGTTTAGCGAGGTATCATATAGGTCTCTCAGCATTCCTACTGTTATCTCCTGAACTTCCCAAATTATAGGAACTGACTTTGGCAGATTATTTGCTGTAGATACTTTTCTCTTTTTCTTCTATGCTGGAATACCATATATTAGGAACTCCTCTGGGGAAAATAACTTAAAAAAAATATAGTGGATGCTAAGTAACTTAATGGATAATAAAGTGCTTTGTGCTTCTGGGACTGCTATTCTGGGACCAACCTGGTGTTTTTATGCAAAATAGGTATTTCARTCTTGGGACCTCACTCAGCATTTCTGTAGGATTAACTGTAGGTAAAGCACTTTTTTTCCCCAGTAAGAGCACACTTTTCTAGAAGTCATTAACAAACTCCCACAGGACAAGTGGCCTTTCTCACCAGCTCCCCCGCAATAGCAAGAGTTTCTAAGTAAAGAAGAGTAAAAAGAAAATCAGTAACAAAGTAGAATGTCTCTTCATCGCATACACAGTGGTGCTAGAGTATGGACTGAAGTAGTTAAATGTTGCATAATTTGGTATAAAGAAATATGGGTTTTTTCCTCTTACTCAAAGTATGAAAAATTAGAATTAATCAATTAATACTGCTCTATATGCATTCTAATGCATATAGAGCCATTTATGATTTGAAATCAAAACAGTCATTTGTTATATTCAGCCTTAGGATAGGATAACATAAATTACTCTAGTCAATGTTTGTCTTTATGAGGCTTCAGAAACTTTTGGAAGGAAGTTGCACTGAAAGCAAAACAGCAAGCTACACAGCACACAGCATTCACCTCTGTAATAAGTGTATGAGATTTCCATAGAAATGCCTGCTCAGATGTTCTAAAATTGCTGAGGACATCTAGGTTCCAGTCCAAAGCTATACAAAGTTTGGAAACACTAAAGAAAAAGAATACATGGCCCCTTGAAATGAGCCATCCTAGCATTCTCTGGATAACTGCATATGGAACATTGTCATGATATGAAAGGACAGATGAATCTAAATTATAAATATAGTCAAAAGTCACAAGCGGTAACCAGTTACTTTCCATCTACTTAGAACAGTTTCAGAATTGATCATTCAGAAGTGATCATGAGCAAGTGGGAACTCCAGTGAGCTTGCTCCAAGCTGAAACAAATATTGCTCCATACATGAAAGAAAAAGATAAAACATGGACAAGATGCTCATTCAGATTAAGTATTTGTCACTGGCTCAGTTGTATCAAGATCARTAAGAGAAAATCTTGCTTTCTCTTTACATGCAACAGAAAACTGTTTCATGTAAAGAAAAAAACACTACAATAGTCCTCTTGACTCATTTCTCTGCTCAGGGATCACAACCATGATAGACTAAACAGAATAAATTAGGAAATGTTCAGAGAATGGTAAAGAGTTGTGAAGATCAGAGGGCCCACTTTGGCAGTCTCTAAGGAGTTCATGTAAAAGACAAGGCAAGGCAGGCCAAGACAATCAGCCGACCTTCCTTTAGCGCTGTATGCAGAGATCTGGAGCAGCCAATGTTATTCAGAGAAGACACATTTGGAAGCCCAAGTTAATGTTACAAAAGAGACCTGCTAGCAGAAGGCAGTCAGTTAGAAAATAATGTTTCAAAGGAAGTTGCGTGTCCTTCGTGTATGAACTTCCTTTCCTGAGGTTTAAACCTTACTTTCAATTCAAGCTCAGCTTAATTAAGACCAGTAAAGTTGAAGGTTACAGCTTCCTCAGCAATAATTGATTATGCTATAAATGGTGTACTTAGTCCAACATTTTGTTCCCTTTCTGATGATGGTATGAATAATGACACTCTATCATTATAACTTTTAGTGCCCTCTTTTGTGCTTTTGTGCATATGGCCCTTGAACAGCATGTACACAGCTGTGAGATGTCCTTGTAGTTATCTCCTTTCCAGGTTATCTTGTAAGAGTTCACCTCACACCAGTGTTATCTCCAACCTTCTTTACAACATTTCTTTAAATGTTACCCCAAAACTGCTACACTATTACTCTATTACCATATAAAAATCCTCAACCTTCTTTTCACCTTCTTTTACCCATAACATAAAGATCTTCTAATCAACTTTAACATCTCTTCAATCTGGAAGTGTCTTCTGTCTGATCTTGCTTGACTGCCAGAACATTGTATTCAAGACAACTGTTCTTAAGGGATTCCAGATGCTGCTCTCTTTCTAATCTGTCCAAAAGTTTTGGATTTTGTAATTTCTTTGCATCAAGGATTGGTAAGTTTCCTTGATCATTATTCTTCATTTTTCCACACCTGCATGCAACCTGCATATTTATGCAGTTATATCTACACTGTAGTTCACCATGAGGTGCCTGTAAAGACACCACATAAATGAGATTTTAAGGATAAATATTGCACTAATTATTGGGCACTTTTTTAAATTCCAGTACAAAAATGCATCAGTGTGAGATCCTATAAAAAGATGTCTAAGACGGGATTTGCGATTTGGATGGGAGAAAAAATGAGGCCTTACATTACCATTTTTTGACTCTGTGCCTATCTCCAGATTAACAGSACTTTGGTTCCCAGCACCCAGAATCTATGCTCTAGACTCAGGCAATATGATTATACTCTCATACTCAGAAGCAAACAGAGCTTTTACTGAATAATTAAAAAATAAATCTTTTTAAGTTGTTGAAATGACTTAACTCTTTTAAAAATCAAAACCCATACCTGATTCTCAAATTAGGAGAAATTCTACAGCCCTCTTTGATGACAGAACACTCATTTTTAAGTGTTTCATTTAACGCAGCCTGAAAAACTGTGTTTTGAAGATTACCTACTAATGCTACACTACCAGAGAAGCCACTTTTATGCTTCTATAATGATCTGCCAGGAGTGTGTTTGACCACTAGTTTTGTTTCTTTTTCATGGAGAACCAAAGAATACAATTGACATAGAGTCTTCCCACAACAGACTACTGTTAATAATGGGTCCATGCCCATAAAATCTAAATACCATTTAAAAAATAAAGGCTTATTACCGTGGTCATCATGAAAGACAGTCAATTCTTTCAGGTCTTTCAGGTTTAGGCTGAAGCTTCATGTAATGGTGCAATAGCTAGACCTGGTCAGACAATAATAAGCAATAAATGCATAAGAGTTATACCCTGATCACTTGAATGCATTAATAATTTACAAAAAGATTAGGTAAAAATGGGTGTGGGAAGCAAATTCCCTTACATTGCAAGAAACTCTTCTCTCTGTAGGGACAGGAAAAAAAGACGACTGAAAAATKAAACATTCCTTCATAACTGAAGGAGCTGGTAGGTCAGCAGAAACTTATATCAAAATAAAGGACAATGGAAGAATATCTATAATGTATAAATGAAATGTTTTCCTTCCACTGAAAAGACTACAAAAGATCAGAATTATATTTTCAAGGGAGATCCAACCAATGCTGAGAAACTAAATAAAATTATGCATCCTTGTAATAAAATAAGAAGTTATTAATCAAAAACAGACACTATCCAAGTAGGTTAATTGTATGGTCAGTGAAATAAAACCAAGAAAGGGGAATATTTTTCCTAATTTGGAAAGAACTGTCAACATCAAATGCTAAACAATAGCTGAAAAGTAAAAAAAAAAAAAAAACCCAAAACAACAAAAAAAGTATTCTTGGCTTTAGATTTAAGCCAAGAGTTTGGACAGACTGGACTCAACAGAGTATATGCTATTTTTGTGTTTGCAGTTTGTTAACTCCTTCCATCTTGAATGAGAATCTGAATGTAATGAACTAGAATTCATCCAGACGATTAATTCTCTTTCCTACTGGTCACTGATAATATACTCTCTCTATGACCTTACCTAATATCTAAGCAGACATATGCTCTTATCTAACTGTAAAAATTGTACAGCATACTATGAAAACTCTCCAAGTGGAAGAATTGGGATCACTTTTAAAATAAAGGGCCATGTATGAATTTTAGATGACCCAGGAGGCTGGGTGTTATTTCCAGTGATAGTCATCAGTAGGTAGGACCATCACCAGCAGTATATGAATAGGTCTGCCTGATTTTCCCTCCATGTTCATCAAGGTCTACAAATACATAACTCATGCTCTTTTCTGCTTCTCATTCTGTGTGCTTTTTTTTTCTCTCTGTCTGTTATTCCCTGTCTACCTCACATTTCCTTTTTCCCTTCCTTGATGATAGTCTTTGACTTTCTCTACCACACATTCTCCTAGTCATCTGTGCAAGACAGTCTGGCTGACAGTTTTGGTTGCCCTGATGCAGCACCATGCAGAGAAAATCAGCAAGCTCCTCTCTAGCTCTTTTGCCCCCCAGCCCTTGTGACAGTGACAGTACAGCTGCCTCAATTGTCCTCTGCATCTTGCAGCAACTTCCAGTGTCTCCACTCACCTCCAAGCATTTGCAAGTGTGAAGGCTGATGTCTCCAGACTCCCTCTGTAGTTGTTGGAGATAGAAATTCCTGCTCTGAATTGCCTCTAATTCAGGAAGAACCTGAGTTGGCTTCTCTGAATTAATCCCTAGAGAAAGCCCTTTCTCCCTATTGTCTCTATAGGGTGACCATAGCCAGATTATCAAGCGATGCAAATTCCTCTCAGTCTCTAAACGACTCTCCTCTTGAGCCTCCCTGTCCTAGAAAATCAGAACCACAGAGCCTAAATAATAGCACACCAAAATCTTAAAGACTGACTCAAAGACACAGAAGTGATAAAATGTGAAAGTCTCTCACATGAAGTCCATCTTTCCCTTATATAACTTGTTTTTAAGTGTGTTTTTTTTTTAATATTAACCACACATTTCTATCACAGTTCATTTGTACAATCTAAAAATGTTGTTTTGCTGGAATTGTTACACAGTTCTCCACTGTGTAATACCTATAATTGTCTCCAATTATTGCATGTAATAAACTAAATTATTAGAAAATATGTAAAGAGTATGCAAGTTCAAAATAATGAAAAAAGTTTTTCTCTGAAACAAGTTTTGTGGGTTTCATAGGACTATTTTAAATGCTTTGTATGATATATACAGATAATACAATATAAATGAGCCCATAGTAGCTCAATATAATGCTTTCAAAGTTTTCTGTAGTATATAATTTCATTGCAAGCATCTTTTTTTGACAAACAGTTAACTTTCTGAATATTTCACTGCTTTGATTTGAGAGAAAGAGGAGGCCTTTGCAGGCCCTTGAGTCTCCCTTTAAGTCTTATGTCCAGACCAGAAGAGGCTTTTGCAGAGTTTTAAGTACTTCTCCTTGAACAGAGTTTTAGTAATAAGAATTCCAGATCTGTSCCAGCAGTCAAGATACATATTCAGTGTATATTTTGAAGAATTAGAGCTATTATGTTTTCCAGTCAGTTTAAAAATGTTCAGATGGCTTTTTTCATCTTTTAAAAGATGACTGTAAAAGATGCGAGACTTTACAGCTTCAGATTTTCCAGTGACTTAGTCCACTTTGAGGATAAGTGTCTTTGGTAAATCTGGATRTGTTAGTTTAGAAATGATACTCATCTCAAAATAATATTTGTTGTGACTTTTTGCTGTTTTTAGAGTGATTTACCGGGAAACAGAATTATGTGTGTGTTCATTTAGATTCTACCTCTGTAGATTTTATAGTGTTATTYCTATGATATTCTGTCATCATGTGTGTGATATTTAATTATTTGAAAACATTCTGTGGAAACAATCAGATCCATGTACTTGGGTCTGATTCTAATTTATCGCTCCAGATAAGCATAGGCTTTCACTCACAATGTCATTCTGTTTTCTCCAAAATGACTGCATTGAAGGATTCTCAATGGACATATGTCTTCTGTTTCTAAACAGAGCTGATTTACCAGTGCAAATTTCTCTGTATTGCTTCCTCAAAATGTCTATTCTGCATTCCGCAGGAGAGAAGCTTAAGTGAAAACATTTAATGCCAATGTGAAACGACTGTTCTCTCTAACAAAATTGTGAAGGAGGATGCTGACTAATGAAACATGAATTCTTTTTACTTTATTATAAAAATAAAAGAGGAAAAGACTAGCTGCCAAATAAAATAATAATAATAATTTAGGGTCAAAAAAAAAAAAAAAAATCCAGGAATTTCAGTTATATTGCATGTATAGGATACCCAAAGTTCATTTAATAAACTCTACAAAAATGTGAAGATTCACAGACATATCTCTGAAGAGAAACATAATTTAGGTAGGTGATAGAAAGACAAGGGCTTAATTTGACACAACAGATAGAAAAAGGTTTARTACCATGAGACTAGAAGTCTGAGCAGTACATGTGAATAAGATGAACCCTCTATGAACAGCATTCTGTCCCAGAGGCCCACCTAGCTACCATCTGGTAACCACCAGTCTTCACAGATCACAGGATCTAAGAATATCCCTTCTTCACTAAGAAACTAGTTCCATGATACAACATTTTTCACCATCTCCTGATTCCCTAGGGTACAATTACTTTGCTAATTGAAGAACAGCAAGAAGTGAAGAAATGCAAGAACTAGGCTCAAGCTGTGGACTTTTAGATAKTCAACACAAAAAAAACTCTTAATTTAACATCTCCCGCATCTCTTTTGAAGTCTTCAAAGTATTACTCTCCAAGAAAAACAACATTGAGCTGGGTATGCAGAGTTTCCTTAGTCCTTCAATACAATACCAGTAGGCTTTGTACTTTCACATAACCTTGCATGCAACACAGACKCAGCTTCATGTTCATCCTGGTTGTAGGCTGCAAAGTCCACAGAATATTTTTGATGCCTTGAACACCGAATGCCTCACTAAAAATAACAGTTATGGCTGAGACCCAGAAGAACTGCACATCAAATCCTCAGCCCACCACTCTAAGGAGAGCATCTCAGTTTTATCCAGTTTTATGGCAAGAAGCTAGCCCTACGCAGTGTGGGCATGAAGTGATGTGCTTTGCTTGACCCAAGGGCCAGAAATTATCATCTGTTTTATCAGCAGCATAGAGACAACCCTGGTAATGTGTGGCAAAATCCATATGGCACACACTTATGTATAAACTGAGTTTCCAAGTGATGTCTATAATGCCAGATAAAATAGGTAATGGGCCGTTTGCTGCACTTGTRACCTACTGCTATGGCAATGGTCACTTTTGTGCTATGTCAATAGTGTCCATTAGGAATAATTTCTCTCATAGTCCTCTGATCCTTGCTGGAAAATATTCTGATTGTGGAACAATGACCAAACCCATGCCTTGTCTTTGTTCTATTTATAAAAATAACACCACTGACTAGATACCTCTTTTGCACCACGAAAGTCCCACCAAGCTTGCCTAACTAATAGTGTGGCATCTCAAGGGTGCTGGATTTCATATCCTTGTACAAGATCCCATTGGGAGATGGTGTGAGGAAAAGAAGAATAGAAATGAAAATACAAAGTACCCAAATACCCTGTAATTCAAAGCTCTATATACTAAACAYACAAACTTCAGTTAGCCTACCAGTAACTGCTGCACCATAATCTTCCATAGCTACTGAGAGACCTCAGGATTCCTGAAAGTGACCTACTAGCAAAGAGTGCTTCAAGTGCTGCTGTAGGGCTGGCACCCAAAGAGAGGTTAAGAATTGCTTTGTTCCTTGAGTGACAGATGTCTACAGTAGGGGAATGTGAAGGTTCAGATTTCACATTAGGCCGATGACCCATATGAGAGGAGCCTAATGGCTGGATATAGTGGATTATAGAGGTCTATTTTCCTTTATTATTTTTATTAAAATATTTATTTTATCCAAAGACAAAGTGAGATTTATTGATCATAATAATTGGATTTTTTGATCATTATAAACCCTGAGTCACAGTGAAGTATGAAAGAATACAGAGATAGTCAGCCTTGTGGATATTTCTCATCCCACTTGTTTACTAATGTTCCTCAGGTGTTAGTTTTAGAGCAGACATCTGAAATCAGTTTAGTTGGCTCTTTTGAAACTTCTATAACAATTTGCTGAAAGACTGTGACATGGATGATCTCAGCAGTCTAAAGGCTGGATGGAAAACATGTAAAAAAAAAAAAAAATTCAGGTATGTAAAATGCAAAATAATAAAAAGCCTCTATGTTTTAAGCAAAAGATCTCAAAGCTCCCAAATGATTTGTATCTCATTTTTCTCTTTCATATATCCTAGATGTCCACTGTTTCATCTCAGACACAGTTATTTCTTAATGTGGAGAAGTAACTGTCTAAATATAACTGAGAAAAAAAATAAGTCAGTTTTCCTTTAAGGAATAAAACATATATAATGATATAATGTAAATAAAGCTGAGTTACTGTTGCTGTGGGAACCAAAACTTTGAATATCCTCACTATTGTACATTTAAATTCTATGCCGTAATGTTGCATTAACTTTTTTGCTTTTTTTTTTGCATTACATTTATATCTAATGTGATTCCATTTCCTACTCTTTACAGATGCAGATTAGCTGCTCTAATATTCCTGATGCAAAAACTGTTTTTGGTAAATCATATCAAAATGTTTCATGGAACTCACTGGTAAGTGTTGATATATGGAAATTGGTCTTTTTAAAAATTGCCCCTAAAACCCAAATTGCATATTTTGAATGGTACCCCCACTTTTCTATCACCACCTCCCATATTTCTGTGGAATTAAAGGGAATGGCACTTCTGTGACATTTCAAAAGGAAAGTTCCTATTATTGCTGGTGTAATGCTTAGTATAAATACACTGTAGAGCAAGTTACAATAATACAAACAAAACAAACATTAATAATAAAAGTTAACATCTTTTCCAATTTATCAGGTTTGCATTGATGATCAATCTTTCCCAGTGAACTATAAAGATTCTGATATTTGAAAAACCTGCATAGTTTGTGTGCTTATGCACAAGAAAGTAATTTCAGAATATAATTCATGACCAATGACCTATGAACCAACAATTGACTTTAAACTTATTACAGTATTAAATGTATGCATTTAAAGTATGTTGTGTGTTATACTTTTGCTGGATACATTCTCTTCTTTGTTAAAGATAAGCCCTTTGGAAATTTTCTGTTTTTCTGTTCTTTCTCTAGTCATTTCCTGTCTTTTTGGCAAGCCTGTTCCAGTTCAGTATAAGATAATGACAAATTAATTCCAGCTAAGAGTCAAATATTTTAGGTATTACACCGAATATTTTTATAATGAATATAATTGTAATTATTGAGATTAATTGTTGTAATTGTTGTTGTAATTGTTGTTGTAATTACTGAGATTAATTGTAATTATTGAGATTAATCTACCTGAGGGCAAATAGAGAGGGTTCCAAAAAAAAAGTATTAAAAGAATGCCCATTAAAATCAAGGTAGACCATAGATCGATATTATTTAAGAGACTGGTTGCATTCAAACAATTCATATGACAGAGGTTAAATTCTAACAATAAATTATATTATTTCAATGAACAGTACCGATAAAAAAGTTGAGAGCACAGAACTGAATGAGCTATTGTCCAATTCCTACTAAAATATTTTTTCCCCAGGAAATCTTGCAAAGTTATACTGCACTGAAAATGAAGCATGGAAACAAAAACCAACATGCTTTGTTGCTGCCTGTAATCCACAGGAAYAGCTATGCATTTCCCTTTTTGTGTCATTGCGTTCACTACTAGCTTTCCATGTAATCATCTGTGGATTTAGGATCTGGTTTGTTCATGCAGAATCCATTCCCAGCCGGTCTTCCCATTGATTTAAACAGGTCTAATGACTTGAAAAAATAATACTCATGAAAAGGAACTTGCAGAGTAGGACCCCAGCTTGAAACAATGGAGAGAGAGGCAAAGGTGTGGAAATTTAATTATGCTTACATATATGGTCATGTAATTGTATTTCTTCATTGTATATATACAAATACAGACAAAACTACATAGGTAATTGAAGGCATTATCAAAAAAAAAGAGTATATGTAGGGAAGGAATGAGTATATTATAAACTTCTATAATTTGAAATTGATCACAAGCCATTCTCAGAAAAACCATTTATTATAGTGTCTTGCTAGCTCTGACTTATATTTATAATCTATCAAGCACTTAATCAAAATGTTACACAGCTTTGACAGAGAACTTTCCTATACTCTACAGGATATGACTGTAAAATGTCTTCCTTTCTTTGACTGCATGATTGAAAAATCAAGCTTTGAAATTTTATTTTAATAACATTGTTAGAGGACTGTGTATTTCATTTCATTGTCAAAGTCTAATAGAATAATAAACCTTGATATTTCATCAGCCTTAAGTGTTTTCTTTCTGTCTTTTTTTTTTACATAATGGTTTTAGGATTTTAGTTACTTAGTAGATTCAAATTGTGCTCTCGGCATCTTTATTATTGATCCAGGTTTTCTTAGGCTCCTTTAACATGTATAGACATGCTTCTATACTTAGGTAAGGTGGAAGTTTACACAAAAGCTTCATCTAATTTATACAGATTCTCCTAGAACAACAACAAAAAAAGCCTTAATCACTTTCTGTATTTTTTTAACCTCTTCTGCTTTGACTTTTGCTGTATTTTGGTAGAYATTTATTACAGAATGAATGTAATAAGTGAGGAGAAATAATAAATGTAAAATTGTTCCTMTGGAAATCACAAATACACCAGATGTTAAAAAAAAAAATCTTTCTGATCAAGTTATTTTTTCTAAATGCAACTCAAATACTCATGTGTTGTGTTTTAGATATATAACTAGTAGCATTGATGACTGAAAGAAAAAAAGTTTCTGCTGAGATTAATATATATGCACTATTTTATAATTTCTATCAGTTCAGTTACCATTAAGAAAAAACAGTATAGTATAGTATTATACTATATAATAGTATGGTAGTATAATTTACACTAAAATATGGGGCACCCTATTTTCTAATTTTTTTAAAAAAGTTTAAATCAGTGATCATTGAATTCAGTGTATCAATATTACACTTTCATACCTGCAAATTTTCATCTGAGGTGCTAAAATATCTAATTCCTGAGCTCTATACTGAGCCTGCCCAAGACAGCTAATCTTTTCTCTTTCTTATATTTTTTTTTCTTACTAGCATTTTTCTGAAAAAGAGGGAGGAATAAAGAACTATTTCGTGGTATCCCATTTGAAATTGAAACCAAGGTGAATGATGGGAAATACAAGAAACAATGGGCATATTTTGTCATTTTGGAATTGAATACACCCTTAAAGAGTGCATTTACATTTCTGCAGAGAAGACTTCCAAAGTAGAGCCTTTTTCTCCCGTACACAGGAGGTTCAGGACGCTCATAAGGACTTTAGCACAATCTTAGGCTGTAAATATTGTGCAATTGGATCACCTCTGCTTTAACCTTTTAGTTCTCACCAATTTCTCATTCACATGCTTTTTTGTGTGTCCTTTCACATAGGAAGGTGAAATATCTGTCCCAATTTGTACCCTGTAGTCTGACCTCTGATCTAGATTGCATGCTCAGAACTCAGTTCCGAATGACTAGTGTTCTGTCAGGCAAAATCTACATAATCTGCTGTCAAAGACTGTCAAACAAATGGTTGACTTCATACACCCCATTTCAGTAAAATGATCAAAACATCAGAAAGAAAAAAAATATCCTTTCTTGGGCTGAGAAAAAAGAAATGTACAAAGATTGAAAAAATGTCCTGGAAATGGAAGAACATCTAAAAAGGTAAAAATCAAATCACACTATTTCTAGGAGGATATAAATAGTTACAAAAATCCTGAAWGCACACTCAGAATTTTTACTTTGGCTGTGAGAATAATTTTTCCTATTTCAGACTCTGTGAATTTTTATTTTTGTATAGAAATTCACTGGGATCCAGAGTACTGTGGAATTAAGTTTGGAAAGAGGTACCAAACAGCATGTAATTATAAATGATCCAGCAATTGCATAAGAATAACTATTTAAAGAAGATCTTTGCTTAAAAAGGTCATCTAACCGGCAGATTAGATATGAGCCACTATTAAAAATAAGCTTATATATTAGTTTTCCTGAGGGAAAAGAGCAGYTACTACATGCAATTCTAAATGTAATTACATTCACCATGCTATATGTATTTTATAGCATAACTTGCACCTTAGTAAATCATTTTCTTTCGTTGTACCAAGTTCCTCGGAATGCTAAGCAAAGAAGCTGCATGTATCCTCCATTTAATCCTTGCCTATTCAAAATTACATATTTTGCTTTCTAAGACCGGCATGTCCTTTTCTTACCTGAGGTTGTTTTCTTTTTTGTTGTCATTGTTGG
>NW_020455016.1:500158-537956 GCF_003342845.1 Nothoprocta perdicaria
TTTCATTTTATTCTCTCTCTACATCTTTTTTTTTTCATTATAAAAGCTTCAAATATACTCTCTTCTTGCCCTGAGAAATAGCAATTCAGCCTCCTAAAGGTAATGTGCTATTTTGCCTCATTAGAATAAACACCCATGTTTTTACAACTGCAACAGTTCTCCACCAGTATTAGCATATTTTGGCTGAGGTATTGTTTTACTGTGACCTGTATAATAAGTGTCACATTAGCAACACAACAAATCAAACGTTTGTTAATTTCCCTCGCTTTCCCACACAGCTGCTAGTGTTATCGTGTCACCAGATTTTAATTAATATGATAAGTAACACTTGCAAGACAACAGGCTGATTTTTTCCCCCTGTGTGTATGTGTGTCTCTGTGTGCACACGTGTAGACCAGAAAGGCAGCAAATAAGAGACTTTATGTGGCAATTGCCTCATTTACGGTTACACCAATTCACTATCAAAATATAAAATTTTTTAAGCTTGCCTTAAAACCCCGGTGAACGAGTCTCAAAATATYTTACAAACGCACCTGAATTGCCCATTCTGCTATTTAATTTTTATATTTTTTTAAGGTTTCACCACCGGAGAAGTATGTGGCAGACTATTTGAATCTGCCTCATTTCTTTTGCCCCTTTCTGAGCAATAACAAATATATGCCTCACTGAGGAAAGACCTAGCAAGTGTTCTTTCAGGTACTGCATCCTACCAACGGAATTGCTCTAGTACAAGTCAAAAGTGCCATCTATTTGTAAGAGCTAGAAATGCACCAGAGGCCACTACCACAGTCAAATATGTTAGATAACCACATGCTTCTCCARCAATACTGCTTCCCTTGCCCTGGAATGTGGGACACTAAAAAGTAAAAGAGCTGGCAAAAAGCATGAGGGAAGTATTATGAGAAGTTTATACAAAATCCCATTCAGAACATGTCAAACATGCCACAGTCAGTAAACTGAAAGAAATTCCACACTTCTGCAGAAACATCTAACTGGCTCTTTCCTCTTTATCCTAGGAAGCATAGAAAATAATCTATTTCAAGGTACACTAGGGAGCTTGACACACTTTGTGGAGGGCAAAGATTTGAGGAGCAGTGCCTTATAACACATTTGTAATTCAGCAGAATTAGCAGCAGAAGCAGCACTAAAGATAGCTGCACAAATATAAAAATAGCATTTTGTCTCACTCATGATTATATAATTACAGAATACTCAAATGCATTCTCACTAAGGGTATGGTGCAGTTGGAACTGCCAATATAAAGTTGCCATTTCCAGTACCATTTTGTTRAGCATAGGTCACGAGGGTTTCACCTCCATCATCACCACAGTCTTYCAGTAAGTGGAAGGATTCTTTTCAACATATATGAAAAGCAGGGCCACCCCTTGAAGAATTTTCACGTCAATTGTGTTCTCTATTTTAAGGGCAATATCGAGCTTCCTACAACCTTCAAGTGGGAAGGTTGAAGAATATAACATATATCAAAATGAAAGGAGAAAACCCAGAGCAGCAGGGATCTAAAAGCAGAAAAGTGAGATGGGAATGGGTCTTGCAGAGAAAATTCCCCTGCTGATATCAAAGGAAATAAAAGTGCACACACACACAAAAAAAGACAGAGAGCTGCCTTTTATAAGGCCCTGTTCTAAACTACTGCTGATACTAGACTGCTGAATTTTAATTCCTTCCTCCATTAAAATGCCCTTTTCCTTTAAACCTGTTTATCAATACAGCTTGCAAGCTGTCAAACTTTCCAGAAGGTATCACTGGAATTATGGGGAAAAAAAAAGCTAAATTACACAACAGATACAGACGGACTTTAAGTTAAATTACATGTGTTTTCCAGAGAAAAGGAACAGCATTTAATATTTTTTATCAATAAAGAGACAAAAGATAGTAAGCTTTTCAGAAAACACAGTATAGCTAAAAGGAAGATACTGACCATTATTAAAATATCATAACATTAAAATAGTAATAAGGAAAGGGAGTCTCACAGCTGCACAACTCCAAATGGAGCTTTCAAGGTGTATTTCTCCAAGACTGGCAGACTGAATGGATTCCCACTGAAGTTAATGGAATATTCCCATTACAGTCAGGAATAAAATTGCAGTAGAGCATACAACTCATAACATATCCCAGAATAACACAATTTCCTACCATTCTCCAGTCAATTTTGACTACAACTCGTTTAAAGAATATTGGCTGTAGGACAAATATAATACTAGATTATTAATGGACATGCAATAATAATAGCTATGTTCTAGGTATTTTGGTGGAATTGGTGAGATTTTCTTCTATGCTGGTCTCCTAAATGGCTGTGGGCAGACTTTCCTAACATTACTCTAGCTACTGGATTCTGATCTATCTCCACAAGAAACCAACAAATAACTGTGTCCATCAACTAAAATACACATGTAGAAAAAGCATCTCTGTGCTTACAACTTCCGTAGATAAAAGCAAACAGTCTGGAGGATTTCAGATTTATTATTGGGGAAAATTTTCTAGTGTCTTGCAAAAATATAAAAGGCAACAGTGACCCCTCTACAGTTTAAATAACAAGGAGAATTACTACTACAATGGAAGAAACTAAAATGTGGCTGTTCAAACTTTGCAACTCCATGAGCCATACTGGTAACCTACTGAAAACCAAGTGCCAACCTCATTTCCATAGCTATTTACATAAATCTACATGCAAATCATACATCCATACAGGCATAATACTGTCATTGTTTGCATTTTCATTCCCTTTGACTGACAAACAGAAACTGCTTCTCTTCTGAGTTCTCTAGCAATAAAAAAGAACCTTCAATAACAACAAAAACAAGCCAAGATTGGTCTAACAACTGTCCCTTCCATGCATCCATTGGGATACAGTAAACTCAGGATAGATGAGGCTGCAATCCCAATGAGGATGCCAGGTGACCACACAGTACCCATCACAGCCTTATGTTTTGGAAGTGTGTATGTTGGCCACCAGCATAGAGGAGGAAAACTAAATCTCCACTTGGAGATGATCGTGCTGAAATTCCGCAGGTTCTCAACCCCCTGGGGGTGTTTCTGGGTTCAAGGAGACAGAGATCTTGCAGAACAACCCACATAGCCGAAGGATTGAGGCTACTTCCTTGYCCCCAAATCACAGAAAGCTCTATACCATCTCCCTGTAATAATTTAAAGGGGAAGAAGAAGAATTCATTCTTCATCCACCTGGGAATGCTTGCAAAAAAAAAAAAAAAAATCGACTCAATCTATGTGTCTTTTTATCCAGTCTACCTTAGCTTTGCAGACAAGCCAGGCATGCAGGAGATATTTGTAATTCTTTAGTTGTAGTAATGGCCAATTAACATACTGTATCAGTGAGCTCTTGCTTCTCCTACATAATATATGTTAAGTAATTAAAGATTAAAGTAAATAGAAAATAATAKTGTGAGTGATATGGAGGAGTGTCTCTTCAGGCACTTAAGGTATTTCTGAACTTATCGCAATGTGTCATTTAACTGAAGAAATTCTTCTATCGAAAAAAAATGCCAATATGAGAATCTGGTGTGTTTCTCTTTAAGCAGGTGACTAGTTTATTCTGAAGACAGTCTAAATACTGTATTATGTGACATTCAAGAGGTTTGAGGAATCATGTGAAACAGTAAATGATGCAGGAGAATTGTGTTCTTGTACCTTCTTCTTTTTGTTAAAATTCCTACAAAATTGTACTTGTAATGCAACAATCGCTTTGTCATGAATAGGGCCTTTTGTCATTTGTTAGCTGACCCATCTCTGCTGTTGCAAAAATCAAAAGGGAATTGATTTTGATGAACTGACATGCAGCTGGAGGGGAACACAACCACTAGATGAACAAAAAGCCAGCTACACCACCAGCAGGTGGATCAATACTGTACCTATGTCAGGTATATATGGTTATAACAAAAGAAAAAAAAACAAAAAAAAAACAAAGCTACACATTTTAAAGTCTGAGACTTTCATTGTATTCATCTGGGATTTTGTTGTTCTTCTCTTCAAGTGATTGTTATGTATGAAAAAAAAAGAGGACCTGGACCTATAGTGGTACATTTAACCTCAAATATTACTCTTCTCAAAAAAAAAAAAAAATGATAAACAATGAACAGTGTCTCTCCATTTGAACAAGACTGTGCTCATTAACAGGCATAGCATTAGTCATTATACAAACCATTCAAGTCAGTATGGGAGAACAAGTGGAGAAAAATAAAAGACCTTTATGTCAGATACGATACCTTTTGCTTTTGCTAATTTTAGTGATTGCATTTAGAATGGACAWCTCATTAATTCCAACCTCCTTGTGTCCTTTATTTCAAAACAGAGAGAAAACTATTAGTATTCTACAAATATAAAGTTCAGAAAGCAGCTATGTGGCTAGCTCATAATCTGTCTGCTACACTCTTATTTGAGATGGAGCTGTTAATTTTAACTGTTAAAGGTAGGTGGGCTGCTTGGTCATACAGTAAACACAAGTTTTGATATCCTTATGAAGGCTGTTTTTAGGGCACCAATTTTGGTAGTACCACAGTAAAATCCGTATTCTGTATCACCTACATATAAYTTAAAACATTTCTGGGAAAATGTCCAAAATATACATGGATGCCAGAAGAAAGCAAGAATGCAAGAAMGTAAGAAAGAAAGAGACTTCCTAGTGGCTTATAGAGAATAAATGGATAATTAGATGAGCTGGAAATAAACCTTTTATTCATTATGGGAATATTAGGGAACAAATTAGGCAGTCAAAGTGTGAGCTCCCTTCCAGACAATGTYGTCAGAGGAGAGGAAGGAGAGGAGGGCTGAATTTCCATAGAGGTAATAGGCAAGATCTATGTTTTCCTTTGGCAGTTAAAGCCCAAAATAAAAGCCCAGCCCTATAAACTTTTTTCACATGGAAGTCTTAACTTACATCAAAGGGTGAAACCAATATAATAAAGACTCTTGGATTAGATTAGGAGGACCCAGCACAGCCTGTTCATTTGCCTACTGCCTTGTCTTTCAGGAAAAAAAGAGGACATTCTCACTTCAGTTTCTGCAAGTTCGTGTCTTCCAAATTTATCTTTTCAGTCAGTCCGCTGGGAGGCTAAGGAACAGTAATGCAACAAAGACTTTACACTGTGAAAACAGGAGGTCTTCTAGCTCTAGATTCAAACAACTTAATGGCAGATACATAGCTGAGGTGCAAATATCAGGAGTGCAATCTACAGATTCCTTCTCCAGTCTAGATTTCTAGAAAGAGCAGCCTAAGGAAAACATGAAGTTGTCTTGATAGAAGGGACGGTCATGCAGGAGACAGCATATGTACAATGACTTTCCCATGGCTTTTCTCCATCCGCTCCTGTAGGCCTTCCAAGAGAGTTAAAGTTGTCCTCATGTTGGAGTCCAAAATGTGACTRTAAGTTGAAGTCCATTTACTTTCCCCAGATGTGCCGCACTGGTACATTCTAGGTGCAATTGTATGAAGGTATATTTTGAAATTCCATAAATTTAAGCCCTGTGTGGCTAACTTGGCAAACCAAATGGTGCATTCATCTAAGTGTACAGCCTGGTAACGCTATATGGAAATCGGTAACATCCCACAGAGAGAGAACTAAAATACACTTTGCTTCTCAAGGCTGAAACKAAGACCTAGAATCCCCAACACATTTAGGTAGCTCACTCCCACCAAAGTCTATGAGAAAACACAATGAGACTTTGCAGATCCAAACTTATCAGCTGCTCAGTACATGCAGCCACCTCTTTCATCTCGCTATAGAGTAGAGTGGAGTTAGTGTGAGACAAACAAMGGCAGAGAAAGGGAGGCTCCTCATAGAGGATATCTCCCCAGCCTTGAATGGCTCCATTTGCAGACAGTTGACATATATATGAGGCTCACTTTTCAGACTGACCACACAGAGCAAAAACTGGCAAGACATCGAAACCAGCAGAGTTGTACTAAAGCCCCTCAAAATTAATGACATGCCCAAGTGAACAGTCATACCTTGCAAGATCCAAACTTTCTGAAGTGACTAGGAGCTCAAGTTTCCATTTCTTGGTGAGCTCCTTAAGAACTTTCAAAGAGTTTGGCTTTTAGAAAACTAGAGCACATCATTTTTTGAAAACCACAGCCACTGAACTCTCACTGAGTTTTGTCAATAGTGATGCCACCCAGCTTGAAAATCTTAGACTAAGTAATTTACAAATGCACCGGAATCTATTCAGAAATGCAGTATTCAAAAAGAAAATTGTATTTATACTTTATAATATGTTTAATCATTTGTCTACTATATGTGAAAGTAAAATATCTGAATAAAATAGTTTAGCAAGAAGTTACTTCCTATATGCGTTATAAACTGAGTATTCATAGCTTTTATTTCACAAAACCAGCAACGGACACATTCCTAATGATGTAATTTATTCTTGTTAACTTTCATTACTTCAGTTACCTATTTGTTCTTTGATATCTTCATTTTTGCCTCATGAATTTTAAATATATACATAAACTAGCAGGCTGACATGAAAAATCTCCATCTATTGGTGCTATAAAACTAGACAGCATACATGAGAAAAAAAAACAGCAGCTAATTTTATCCGTAATTTGTAAGAAAGCCTCCCAAACACACTGCAGAAGCTTTAACACTTAAACATCATTCTAACACTTAAATACTAATTCTGATTCACCGGAAGGAGTGGGGAAGTTGTTAAAGATTTTCCACTTATATCAGATCTGTCCTGACTCCTTGGGAATTCTTTATATATTTGAATATTTAAATTAACAGAGAATTGAACCTCTTTAATGTTTGTGTTAAAAAAAAATGCAACTGTTGGGTAAATTAGATACAAAAATCCGGTTACTAAGTAATGATAGAAACAAGGAAATTAACAGTTAAAGTTTCCATTAATGTAAGAACCTACTTCACAAAGATACGATATTCTATGTCAACGGATTAAGGAGTGAAAAAGCAAAATGCTTTTCTTCATTTTTTTTTAACCTATGACTGTTTGAGATGTTTATACAGATGAATGGACCATCCCTCTGCAACTCAGTGGAATTTTCATGGTAATAAAACTATAGTTAATTCTGCTCTGAGAAGAGCTTCTGCTTGCATAGTAATTAAATGTTTTTGATACTTTTAATGAGTTCTAAATATAAAGAGTATTGCGATAACTGAAGTAAGAAAAAAATATTTTTGGACCTTACATAGGAACAAACCCGTATCACATTTCTCCGATCTTTCCATTTTTTAAGCAGASAGCACTATAAAAAAAAGTAAATCCACTAGAATACTAAATGCAGTTGCATAAAACTGTCTCAACAGATTCCAAACTGGATGATGAATGCTGCCTAAGAAATGACAATCTTCAGTTCCCTTTTAGACTACCAAAGAATAGAAATACTTCACCTTTCCTTTCTTTCAAAAATATCTCAAGTAAGAAGTATTCCAATGCACTCTGATATGACAGAGGTTGTTGTCACAATAACTATTTAAATGAGTGGTACATAAGAGTCATGTAAAGGCTATKTGGACTCTCAGACCAAGTGACATAAATGAGCCATATCTTAAGTGATTAGATGCTAAAAGTGAGTATTTACTGTTGAAAGAATAAATCAACTAAAAATACTAATTTGCTGAAGAACAACTGCAAACTTTCCTGAAGAACCTTCTATTAAAATCTTTATCTTATGGCATGACCTTTAAAGAAAAGCATTACAGACTGGGATACACCTATAACRCATTTAGATGTAGTCTGTCATCCTAGCCCACACCTCTTATTTTAAAGTTGAGGGGTGGAGGGGGAGAAGAAAGGGATAAATTCTTTTTCTCAAAGTCATAATAACTGAAAATTGCCATTTGCTGCTTTTATGACTCCTGACTGAACTGCTAAAACCAGGAATTGAACTGCAATCCTTGAGAGCTTTTGGTGTTTCACTTTAGCCTTTTAGCTTTAAAGCCATTATCTAGTCTCAGTTTTAGATGCATTTTTTACATTGCTCTCTATCATCTATGTACTCCTCCCTGTCTTAAAAGGGTAGCTATTAACTCAGAGGGATCTTGGGTTCACTAGCTTGGTTTATTCTATCTTAAAGACTGGGGCTGCGGAAAACATTTCAATGACCTTAGATTTTAGTGTTTACCCTGGACGGTTTGTAGGCTACAAGATTGTATATTGACATCTACTTATCTAGATTTAAAGTAGAAGAACTTGACTCCTGCTGACTTTCTGGATATTGGATACCAGGCAGCTCCTACTTTCAGAGGATAAAAGAGGTACAAAGGGGCTGGTCCCAGACTTTGAAGACAGCTCACTCCATAGCTCTGCTGAAAACCTCTATCCTGGTCTCAGTCTATCTTATGTTGGACACAGAAAGAAAGATAAGCAATTTGGCTTTGGAAACAGGGAAGATAAGCCTGGCATTACTCTGCAGCTCTGGAGTAAGCAGAGATTGGTTCCAAAAGACACTTCTCCTATGCCTATATCCTCTCTGCCAAAGCAAACAGCTGCAGAGGAAGAAAAGGCTTATAGTAATCGAGAGGAATGAGGGGAAAATTATTTCAGAAGTAAAAAGACTAAGTAAAGCAGGTATATAACTAGTCTGTCAACAACCAGGTTGGGTACCTGAATGGAGATGCACCTTTCATCTGATCTGAAAATTTTTCAGTTGACCAAGCTAGACACTACTTTTATATAATTTTCAGGATACTTAGAAACTTACAGCACTTAGCGTGCTGTAAACTACCATCTGCCCTATTTCCGTTTACAACTGCTTTACAGAAAGCAGGAGATCAAAAATTGATTCAGTAATCAACTGCTTTTAATTCCAACACACTATGTATTTCCATGTAAAATACTCAACACTTTAGAAATCATCTACAACAAGCACTACTGCCTTAAGCCTATTACATTTTATTAAGCTTTTACAAAATATCATTAGCTCTTAATATAAAGTGTGGCATCTTTTTTCTTAAAGAAGAGTAAGAATTAAATGAAATAATTGGGACTGGGAATTAATCACCACTTCTTCTGATCTATTTTTTTCCTTTCCCTTTCATAAGAGTATTATTGTCATTACACTGTTTTGCTAAAATGCTATGTTCCAAAATAATCCTGCCTTAATTTTGGACATTTATTGATAAGAAATGCTGGTTCAAACCAGCTGGACAGCTGAGTCCAAAACTAATTATTTTTGTGTGTATGTGAGAACAAATGCCGATGTTCTGGAAACTTGTACCAGCATAATCTCTCAGATCCAAGATGAATGTTAAGGAAGAAGGCACAAACCAGACAACCTAGTGGTGAGGTCACTATCTTTAAATCTGTGTACGTTCCTTTTCAAGTCCTATGCCCAGCCTGCAACATAATAAATAATACTTTGGGATGCAGAAGTAGAGCAGAACAGGAACTGGAAACCAATTCTCCTGTGTCTTCAAAGATTTTCTTTCTCTGGAGTTGATGGAGACTGATGTGTTCTCTTTTTCTCAACCAGAGACACCTTTTGTTTGTTTGTTTGTTTCCCATGCAGAAGTACATAGAGAAGAAGTACTGYTGTTTATATTAGAGAAAAATATTTCAAAGTTATTTTGTTTTGACTACYAGATTTTTTTTTAAAGAACAATTTGATTGTGTTCTAATCATTAGCTAGATTAGAAGAAGCATCCACCAATTAAGTTTCCTCTTTTTTCAGTTAAAAATGTTGGTTTGGGGTGTTAGAGTTGTTGCTCTATTCTGAAGCATCCAGAAGATATATACTACAAAGCAAATGACATTTATGTCTAAAACTTGCTTTGAAATAAATATAAGGGAAGACAGGGTATATGCCAAGGCAGAAAAATAGTGAATTTAACTCTTTATGTTGCAATGTGTATATCATAAATTTTCTTTCAAAAATAGACCAAAAAAGTTATTAAAAACAGCATAGCCAGGGTACTTCAATGCTTGAGTTTAAATATTATCTAAACGTATTATTATAACTTTGTCTATAAATTTATTTTTAATAGGACCCAAATTGAGATATTCTGGACACAGTRGACTAGGATATGACCTGATATAAAGTTTTCTGAAAAGTTCTCATAAATAAGAACTTTAGTGCCAAAGATTAGTTGCAATTAAATGCAAGTTATGCCCTCACACGACAACAATATACACTTCGAACAGGAATCAGCAGTGTGACTTTGCAGTGAGGAAGACCTACCACATCCTTCCTGGGCAACATTAACAAAATAGAACCCACAAGTCAAGGAAAGTGATTATTACCCAGCACACCAGGAGTACTCTGTCCAGTTATGGACTCCCCAGTAGAAGGACATTGACATACCTGGAGCAAGTCCAGCACAGAGCCATCAAGATGGTCAAACCTATGTTGTACAAGCACAGGCAGAAGATGGAGGGTTTGTTCAATGTTGAGAAGGGTGAGTGAGGACCTTAACTTCTGCCTGGAACTACCTAATGGAAGGTTGTAGAGAAGATGGAGCCAGACTTTTCTCAGTGATAGGACAAATGGCAAYGGGCACAAGCCTGAATATGGGAATATCTGATTTTCCATGAGTATGGATTTTTTTTTCAYCATAAGTGGTCAAATCCTGGAACAGTAGCCCTTCTGTTTGTGGGACCTTCACCCTTATGAGAGAACAAGACTTGACTGTATCAGTCCTTGAGAAACCCAATTTAATCAAACATGCTTTGAGCAGATCCTTTCCAACTTGAATTACCCTATTTTCTGGGATCTCACAAAATAAGTCTAGCTCAAAAGTAGATGCAGCAATGAAAAATATGGCAGAAAAAAAAAAAGGGAAAAAAAGCTACATAATGCCTACGCCTTCCCCTGACATATGACAGAAAGTGCCGAACAAACAAGAGGTCTCATATTACAGGCACAAATGCCATTAACTTGTTGCAAAGGAAAAWACGTTTTTCCTACAGGTAAAAAGCCATCAAACTGAAGTTACACTCTTAAAAAGGAAGAAAACAAAACAACAAACCAACAAGAACCCCAACACCAGTAGAGACACGGGACCCTTCGAAAATCTGCCATGGGTAAGTTGCATTTGCCAAATGGAAACAGTCCAAATCTCAGTGTTCACCACTAAGCACAAACAGCAAACGATAAYACTTATTTGGCAAGTTTCTGTGACAAAGTCAACAACTTGCTGATTCACTCCCTTCACCTCAACTGTCTCTTCAGCATGCTGTGTCACAGTGCAGAGCTAGGAGGGCTAGCGCTGAATGCACTTACTCAACATGGCAAAGATGAACTCATCATTGCCTTACACATATATCCCATGAGACAAAGCTGAAATATGTTGGTAGGTGTGGAAACTAGTCCCATAGCTTAATCTGTACCAGAGAAAATGTGTGTTTTGTTTTTTTTTTTCACAGATCACAGTAACACATAAGCTGGACTAATTCACATCTACTACAACAGAAACAATATTAATCTTAAAATATGGGGTTCCAGATTGTTAGAAAAACAAGGCCTTTTGCTCTACTTCTAATGTGAATGGCAAGAGGACTCCAAAGTTTCCCAACATCCCAAAGATTTTGCAGAGGCATCAACGTTATCAGCCTCCTCACCTTAACACTAACTTTTGGTCAATAGGAGGAGACTTCAAGATATCTGAAACTACCCTTTGTAAGTGCTTCTTTATATCTCATCAACACACAGTGTATACTATTTAACAGCATTTTCTTTTATATTTCTTCATTCCTAGGAAAAAAAATCAAAGGATTCTCTAAAGTAATGAAGCCTAGTGATATCAAAAGCTATTCCCATACAAATTTCTGGACCTCTGCCCTCTGCCAGCAGAGGGAAGKCTCCCTTGAAACCTAGGATGACCAGGCTGGGTTAGTGAAAATTACTAGGGGGGGAAAAAAAAGGGAAAAGCAAAATGGAGAGAGAAGCATAAGCAAGATGMTGATGAACCTACCACTGAAAAGAGACACTCCGACTGGCAGAAAAAGAGTGTAAAAGAGTTAAATGCTTCTTTCATTGTAAGTAAAAGTGTGTCCAAGAGCAATATCACTTCCAAAAGCAGGAGGCAACAGTCTGAGCTGCACAGCATCACAGCGCCGGAGTACTCATGCTATGAAACAGAGATGCTGCTGGAAGAGAGCAAAGATGCCTTAGGAAGAGAGCAAAGAGAAGTGCACCCTGCTGCACTCTCACATACTTTCCTGCTGAGTCCCAGGGTTACCTTTCAAATCACCAGTACAGTCCTGAGTGGTACAAAGGGTCATGAGGCCTCCCAAATACAACTGCAAATATTTTAAGATACTGTCCAAATACTGCAAAACTATTTTCCCCTTATATCAGCCTGCTATACATATCTTTCTACTTAGCAAATGCACACTGGGTAATTTTTCTGTCTCTTTCTCACCATAGTCACCCAGATACTGATTTTTTCTCCCTGCTGAGTGGAACAATGAGATTTTTTTTACTATTATTTCAAATGTTTTTCACAAGCTTGATTCAAAAAGCGATAATTCCCCACTGTATTTTCAGTCTGATTATCAGATGATGACGGACAATAGATTGATAAGAGTCACTCAAGAAGATGCAAGCTCTTGTRTATAACAGCCACTGCAATTATCAGACACTACTAAACTATTATTGATCCTGTTCACATTGGGTGATAACTGAGCATTTTCCACTTATTTAAAGTGCTGTTAGCCAGAAACTCCCATCAATGAAAAGCAGTAGACGACTTTCTTCAAACATGGTTCAATAAATAATAGCACATATAGAAGGTCCATAGTTCCTTAATCTCAGTGAAACAACTAACTGTGAGACACAAATATGCCATCTAGTTGTTGCTAAATGGTTGATTACAATAAATACGGAACCTCCACAAGGTCATTTAATATGTAACCTAAGTACCACTGACAGACTCATTGTAATCTTGCAGAAAATAGAAAGAAAAAAGGCTGTTGTCTCATATAGCTTCAATAATATGAAAAAGAAAAAAAAAAAAAACTGTCCAGATCAAACAAAGTGGACTTCTCCCCATAACACCATGGAGCAGATCTCATTGTCTTAATCGCTAAAGCAATGTTTCTTATATATAATTGTATTATTTCAAAGATATGTAAATCTGTGCTTAATATTAGACTGGTACATTTTGATAGAACTATAATCACAGTAAAAGTGGTCCTTATCAGTGAAATTCATATTACTTTCATTTTGTTCTCTTTAATACTGGGGACATACAGGATGTGATCTGATATTAAGTGTATTATATTTCTCAAGCAGGGCCAGTAGCAACATAGCAATGGACTGCATGTAAGGACTATTAAGGATATTAACTAGTAATTGCTTAGAGTAATCTTTCTAAATAATCAGTAATTAAAAAAATAAATAAAAAGGCTGACCATTGTGATTTAAGATCTGATTASAATTGACCAAAAAAAGTCAATTGGGATGGTTTTAATTATTTATGGTGCCTTATTTTCCTTTAACGCAAATGCTTTATAGTTTAGTGTGGACAAAATAGATAATTTGGTGCAACAATGGTTGTTCTCACATTGGCAGAACAAGTAAACTCTCATACAAATTATTTCAGGTCAAAAAGATACTTTTTATTTAGATCCAGCACACATAGACAATCCCCTTAGAGATAACCACCAGATATGCATCAATCCCTCCATYGCTGATCCTGTTCTTCAGAGGGGACCTACAAAAATGTCTTCCAAAGACAACTTATAAACTACAATTCATAGTACTCCTGGCTACCAAAAATCATGGGTTCCAGTGAGATACTGCTTTTCTAATGCACACTTCCTCCTCTTCGTCCTCCTCATATGTACATTGTCTCTCAGGGGATAAGTCCTATAATCCATGTACCACCTAAGTACCAACTACCTCTTCTTTCTATTTAAATATAGATATATCCAGAGCAAATATTCTCAAAGTTTGTTTAGAATTCAGACTCCTATTCCAGACTCAAAAGTAAGTTTGTGTGACCAGGAGTTTGCCTACTTTTCCAATTATACTAGTTGTTCCAACTAAGAGCTGTTGTCTCTGTCTACAAGGCTCATCTTTCCTACTTGCTCAGATAGCAGTGATAACAGAACAAAATAAGCTTATCTGTTCTATTCTAACCTTTTTTTCTGCTTGTCTTTCTGTAAACACAATATAAAAGACAACCTACAGAGCTTAGCATCCAAATATAGAGCCACATGTTTGGCAGGGAAGAGAACTAGAAACAGCAATACAGAATCCTTGCTCCTTTAGGCTGCAATGCCTGAAYGCATAGGAAATAGCCCGGCCTATGGTTCTTCACAGTGCTAAAATGACAAATGGCATGTGTTCACAGTTATATCTCCCTAAATCTTATTATTCCAATTCTTCAAAATTTCTTAGTGGCATCTGCAACTAGGGTGCTTTGCCTCAGCGAGGACCTTCCTCTTTTTTTCCTGGAATTCTTGTTTTAGCTTGATCTGGTCTAAACACTTCATCTAGAAGAAAAGCAAATGCACCTCACATCATTAAACAAATGCTTTGAGAACTAATAAAGATTCAGATAGAAGTAACTGATGTGATTCTGAAGGGAAAATCTGTTAATTAATGAAGATTGATACTCTCAAGTAAGTTGTTCTATTCAAACCAACACCAAATGATATGTACACTGAGACAACTTGGATATGAAAAACAGCTGCCTTCGTATCTTCCATTAAAAAAGATTGAAAGAAGAACAGCAGTCTGGTGTATTTCACCATCATATTCTCCTTCTTCAGCAGGAGAAGGACATCAGTCCAAACTCAGAGACATGTTAATAACACCTTCTAGATTAGTGTGACTATTGGCTTGAAAGTTAATGCAATGAATACACAATTTATTACAACAGAAGACTATATATGTTGATGTAATTTAAGAAATTAACAACTTTGGCATCAATGAAAGTTCATTATAATACCATAATCACACTTTATTATAAAGAGACAGAGAAAGAAATTATGGATCTAAAAGATTTAGAAGTCTTCTAGTTAAATCTATCAAACTCGCTTGGGACTTTTTTTATTTTGATGGTACAGATTTGCGCTACTTTAATTTTAATGGGCAGAAGCAGAATTCCTATATTGAGGATAAAAGGCACTACATGAGAGTCACATCTTAAGACTAAATAACTGTTATTGTTGAGTTGTAAAACTCAACTTTTCAGGAATAACTAACATCAAACCAAATCATAGGGCTATAAAACAGAGTTAAGGTCTTGAAATCCAAATTCATAAAATTAATTACAATAAGCTRTAAGAAGCATTCAATTGGCATAAATTACAACTTTCTTATTTTTAATATATGTTTTATATATAGGTTATATAAGATTTCTAGGTTCCTTCTCCCTGACACAGTTTTTCATACTCAAGCCTTCAGGATTCATCTGAAGTTAACTTTTTGACACCAAAAAGTTAATCAAACTTTTTCACAAACCATGATTTTTTAAATTTTTACTTATAGAAAATTTTATTTTTCATTCTTTATWCATCTTTCTAATGCAGGCTGATATTTCTGATAATTATTTATTTTAAGAACTAGACCTTTTAGTAAAAYGTCAAATATCCTGAGAAAAAAGCACGATGTTCCTGGGGGCAGCAGTGACTTAGTTGATGTTTCCCCATGGCCCTTGCTCCAGAAAAATGGGCTCACTTCACAAACAAGAGTTGTCTACTAGTGGGTAAGAAAACTAAAGCTAGGGGCCAGCTGCTTCTTGATACAAAAAAGAGTACAAATAAAGATTTGTACTTTTGTTTCTTCATTACCTTCTCCCAGAACCACTATAAACGAATTTAAAAATTGTAAGCTGACATATTGCACTTGCAAACAAGCATAASATCACACAGAATCACAGAATGGCTGAGGTTGGAAGGGACTTCTAGATATCATTTAGTCCAACTCCCCTGTTCAAACAGGAGCGTAGGGCACAGGGTCACATCTAGGTGGATTTTGAAGATCTCCAAAGGAGACTCCACAACCTCTCTGTGCCGCTTTTTTTTTTTTAAAGCCTTAGTATATCTATTGGTTGCAATTTCAGTGAGCTATATATTAAACTATGCTAAAAAAGCACACCTTTTCCAGTGCAACTCTATTGGTCCACTACAGCTACAGCTCAGAACATTCCCTAAAGCCCAAGGAAGAAAGGCCAGATGCTCAAATCACTTAAAACAACTGGAAATAGAATTGGGAATTCTTAACATGTGGCTATAATTCTTAATGCTTATGACTGTTATTAAGATTTATTATTTATTGTGTTATTTATTATATGTATTCTTCAAGGTGTTATAAATGTGTTATTTAAACATGGTTGCATTTTCTTAGACAAAATTACACTGTTGATACGGAAAATAATTGTAACTTTTATTTTACTAGTAAAATGCAAATTTTATTTCAGGAAAAAAAAAGTAAGTTGCAACTGATTATTTTCCATTGATTCTATCTTTGCAGCTTCTTTCCTTGAACCTCATTCTTCTGGATGGATGGAGGGATGGATGGATGGATGGATGGATAAAGAATAAGAAAAAGAATATTAAAAAAGAATATCAATCCCCAAAGTTTTAAATCTTAAGTAATATTTTGAGGAGGAGTGAGCATTTCTGTTTAATGTCATTACAATTAAAATCAGATAAATAACGGAAAAGTCAGATAAGAATCTGACTTGGAAATATTAAAGAACTCTTGAAAAAAAAGACACCTTTAATATTATTTTTAAAGATAATTATTTTTTCAATCAACAATTGTTATTGGATGGAAGCATTATTGTAATGGAAATTGTTGTTAGTGTGTCAAAATACAGCACCTCTTTCCTCTTTCAACTGAAACCTCAGAAATTACTTGTTCTGTTTAGAAGCTCCTGTATCAACACTTTGCCAAGTGTGAAAACTTTCATCTTTTAACTCTTTTAAAATAAATAAGCACTCTTTTTTTTTTTTTTTTTTTTTTTTTTTGTTGTTGTTGTTGTTGTTGTTGTTGTAATAAGGGTAAAGAAGCATTTAGACTGGCCATTGCAATTTGCTAGTCTTTTCCAATTACATCTCCTTGCACAACCCAACACTTCAGCAAAAACAAGACAATAGCCAAAAAGAACTTTTCGCCCAATCTACCTCATCTTCCAAATGCTTTTGGAGGTCCATTTTTTTATGGGGTATTCTCTGAGGTGTACAATGAAGATTTTTGAGGGACTCTCAATGTCAGGAACTGAAAGATCTTGGTGTTTATTTGCTGAAATTCACTACTGATTCAGTGCACTTATCTCACAGCAGATCTACAGAAGTAAGGAAGTGACAGATTCCTACTGATAGGATAAGAATAAGGAGTGCAGCAGAACAAACAAAGTTAGGCTTACAAGTCCAACTGCAATTGCCTTAATTATTCCAAACAGGATTTCTGATCATCCAGTAGCATGGCACAGAAATGAACTGGTGAACAAAGAAAGTCTTGACATTCTTTTCCTCTTAATATGGGCACAGAAGGGATCAGTGAGAAGCTACAGTTCTGCATCGCACAATTATGTGCCTCATTCATTAGTACCACATCATTGACTACACCATGAAAGGAATGACAAATTAGCAATTTCACAGGACTAGCATAATACTATCATTTGTATCACAAAGTCAGCAAAATCTAACCTCCAATAATTCAGCTCACCATTCTAAGCCAAGGCTGGCCATCAATACGGTTTTATGTGCCTTGTACTAATCACTAAAGTCAGATAATATGCAAGGTTAATGGTTGCAGAAAGTCTGGGGAAATATCCAAGATCTGATAAGGAAATCCCACATTACTGCTGTTCTATGTGTGTATATCCCAATCAAGAATAGGCAAAGGGAGGAAATCAATGCTTAAGGCAGTTATAATACATCTCTTGGTGTAACATATAAATTGGCCCTTCATTGCCCATTCACATTTCAGTTAATAAATAGTTCAGACACAGGACACATGGATAGTGAAGAAGTGTAACCATTGTATGTTTGTCACCCTTACTTTAGATTTATGCTGTCTTAGTAAAACAGCCTGTATCCAGTGTTTCTCAATTACTTTGTTAGCCTTTTAAAGAAAATAAGAAGAGGTGATGCTTAATCCTGATCAGTAGTTTGTTATATCTCCTACCATCTGAAAAGAACTTGATGCATTTTTCCTCATTTAAACAAACAGATAATCAACCTGGATATTCTCATTCTAATTGTATCCCACCATTGGCTATGATCACAAATATACATCTCTTCTTCATTGCTGATAATGAAAACTTATTTTCCATACCAGCTAYAGCAGAATGGATGCTGATTTCCTTTTATATTTAGCACTGCATTATAAAAAGATGCTCTAAAGCTATTTGCAGAATAAAGTCTGGCCTCAGATGCTCATAAACATATTTTTAATGCTGATAATATATAAATTCACGTTATTTAACTCTACATCTGTCCAATGTTCCTAAAATGTCAAACCCTGCACTTTAAAACTTTTTTAAGTAAGCCTTTTTATTACTTCTAATATAACTACATCCATTTCCACCCTGCAAACCAAAAACAGTCAGGCAGTGTATTTAATTTGTAACTGCACCACTAAATGCAAATGTAAAATTGGCAGCTTTGATGTTACAGCATTAAGTATAGCTTATCTCACCAGTGACAGTGAGAAACAGACACTCTCTTAGGACTGTGAGTTATGACAGGCTCTCCAGTGAGTGAAAAATCATCCCTGTACAGCTGTCACTGACAGGATTTTCTTTTTCTTACGGTGTGTGAGTGTTTCAGCATGGTTGGAGCCACCACTCTGGTGGCTAAGATGGAGACTGCTTTAATGCAACTAAGTGTGCCCTTTTGTTCTGCAGAGGTTCTTTTGCGACATTAAAAAAAATGCAAAAAAAAAAAAATTTAAAAAAAGCTCTAGGTCCAGTAGTTAGCTTACATTACACTAGCATACTACTTGAAGGAGCAATTAGAAAATGTCAAGCAAATAAAGCCAAGAACTAAGATGTTCTCCAGCTCTCATATCATGAAGAGCATGACTTAATTTTGCAAATTTGTACAGGAATATTTCTACTAACTGAAGTGTAAGAAATTCACAGTGAAGTTATCTAATGAAGGCATTGTAACATATAGGGATTTTTGGGTAGGWCTCATGAACACTATTTTTCTGGGTAATGGATAAACACACTCAGAACAAGCTGGCTTTCCATAGACTTTGTAATCTATAAAAAAAAGTTTGTAACCCCACACKACTGCAAAAAACAGAGCAGATTTAAACCCTTCTAAACTCTGGAAAGTGAAGCTTTTTTGATTCCGTAACTGCGAAAGACAAATCCACAAGGGAAGTTTCAAACATAGTGATGTCAGACAAATACTGAGTGATAAGTACTGAAGAACCAGATGCTTAGTTAATAAACCAGAAGCAAACAAGCCTCTCATTTTAGACCTGCCCTAGAACAGGTCTGCAAATGGATCTTAAATGCATACTGTAAGTGTGATGCTGTTACATGACTGTACATAACCCACTGGTAAACCTCATGAACACAGTTTGCTCAGCTTTGCTTCCATCTGCTTCTATATTCYAGCAATTTGCTATATTCCAGCAATATCAGTTGTTCCACGGTCAAGGATTGAGCAAGTATTGAGTGGTGCTCATCATGAAGCCTACAGCCTCCTCTATCATATCCACTATTTTCTATCTGATATCAAGAAGCAGATCAATATTCTCTATTAGGCCACAAGCTTACATGTAAGATTTAGAAACAATCATTTATTTTTGCTTTGCTTTGCACTATAAGCCTTGTGGCTAGAGCTGACAACTGCATGAATGTCTACAAAGCTACTCCACTCATCTCCCTTAAATTCAAAATATTCATATGGAAACAGATTACTAGTGGCCTATAGCTGCTGCCATACMTTGTGATAGAAACTGTGTCCTTGTTTTTATATACATGTTCATCTCTGTGTATGTCACCTCTTTTGTTTCATATATATGAAAACGTTATTTATTCTACTTTTTTTTTTCAGTGGCTTAATGTCTTATTTTAACATTGGTATGCTAGCCCAGAGGGCTTCGATCTTCCATTTTTAATATATTGTGAATGGGAAGAAAGCTCCTTAAATTATGCCTTTTAAGAATCTTCAAAAGAGATGTCCAACAAATATTCTTTCCCCTTTTCTACCTATAAAACCAGGACAGTTGAAAATCTTTGCTGCATCCCACTGGTACGCAGTAGTTTTGCTAGCCATTGGCAAATTTTGAAAATGTGGTCTTTCTCTGGAGACTACCCATCTAGCGCTGACTCTTGCCTGTTTAGGGTATGGCAAAGTGAAAGTCTTCTCTTTCAGTAAAGCAGTTCTGCAAAGCATTCAATAGCTCTTGGGTGAAAAAAAAAAAGCTGCACTGAGAATTGTTCAATGCCCCAGTGCTATTATTAAAGCAAGCAAGCTGAAATTGAATCCTAGACCTGCCATCATGTGAAAAAGCAGCCAGATTTCAAGGGGCAGAGAATAATAATGCAGTTATTTTTAAAAATGCAAGAGAGAATTGACCAGCAATTTGAATTTGCCTTCTCTCACTATGCATGAGAAAGCTGGAGCCTAAGATTAACACTATCTGAAGAAAAACAAGTATGCAGAGCATTAATAATAAGGCCAGGAGACCTCAAGCAGGATGAATTTGCACTAAAYACTTTTGCCATGATTATCCAAAAGGTCTGCAGAGGAGTAGGAGATAGCAAGGCAGGAGGTAGCTGTGGTAGTGACTGGAAGAAATCTTAGGCGAAGAAGAAAGCCCCAGGTGACGAAACACAAAACACTTTGTCATGCTCTTGCACTCGTTTTAGACAAATATAAATAAATAAATAAATAAATAAACAAACAAAYAAATAAATAAATAAGGTTTTGTGTAATTCCCAGTCATATTCCCAAGTGACATTTGGGGAGAATTTCTTGTTGGCCACACCATAGCATTCAACCTCAGCAACATCCAAATATAGGATACAATTTACAATAGAGAGTCCCAAATATAGAATTCATAAAGAGTATGCATACAGGAATCCCAAATGACTATATGATTTGTTATCTGAATACAAATGAAAGCATCACCTCTACAATGTCATTGTCTTTCAATGTTATTTGCCTTCTGTTGGGCTGCACTGGAGAAGATTTGAGGACTAAGGCAAGTGCCAGTTTTGAAAAAATAAAGCTGTTATAGTGCAGAAAACTCTGCAGGATTAGAATTTTACTTCAAGTGTGCGAGCCCTCATCATGTAGAGTAATGACACCTTTTTTAAGGATAAATAAATAATAGCTCTCTTCAAAATCATGAGAAATGTTTTGCATTGTTTCTCTCAAAGGAAAAGGATGCAGAGGCTGAAAGAACAATTAAAAGATAAGGAGAGAATATTTTCCAGAAGGTTCACTGCAACAGCTAATTGAGGCTGTTTTATGGTAGCCATTTCAATTTTACTCTTTTCAGTACTTATTTTTTTAACTCATATTAATGCAACAGCACTTGATCATTTTTTCTTGGTCTGAGAGAGGGGAAAGTAAGTAGTTTTATCCCATCTTTACATTCTTCAAACTTTTAGCTCAAAACCAGACTCTCACAAAGCATGTGTTTCAAACAAGAATCTCCTTTGATCACTGGAACCTCAATTTTGCTCCCTTTCTRATATATCTTTTTAAATTTACGCTTATTGGGTTGCTGTTAACACCTTTTTCTTTTAATTTGTTTTACAAAGTAAGTGGTTAGATTATAAAGCAAATCTTTMAAATTTGACCTGAATAAGGGAGATCTGAAAACGTCTGATTGAATCTGCAGAGAGCTTGAAAGGATGGTTCTGAGACGTAGATTCCCTCTTTCACTGAAAGGGATAACAACGCTGTGACTAATCACAGTAATCTAAATGTTGTCAATGACTTCGCCCATCATTAATGCATATAAAGAGAAGTGTTTTTGGAAGCTATACACTACTCTATAAGAGACAAAAGACCAGCCAAGGAGACATGGATCTAACGTTCACATGTACAAGGTTTTGCTAAGAGTGGACATGTCTGTGGGGGTGAAGGGAAAGAAACAGATGATGCAAAATTTTCAAGGAACAGAGAGTACAACTTTGGGAAGTTTGGTAAGTGGCCTCAGAAAATAACATATCATGTAAGGATATGGTACAAATAACTCATATTGTAAGGGATAGTAAATCAAAGACTGTGACTGGAAACCTGCCATTACGCTTTAGTAACCACCCGACTGTTTTCAAAGGAAACATTTATTAACCCCATCTTTTGTATGATAACGGCCAAAGTACATCAGAATGCATCTCAGTTTAAAATAGCATGTAAAAGGCAACTCAACATTCTATTCCTCATTTTCCTGTCATATCTATTTTGTATTAATTAGATTAAAAATGTTACTGATATCAGTACAATGAAAATGGTATCTAGAAATTATATACTGCTCTAGACATGTAGTAACAGCTTTCCAGACTGAAGAGGATGTTGAACTTCTTTCCTGTCTTTTTTAATTTCATAGTTAGAGTGTCAAAGAAGTTTCTGATGAGAAAAAAAAAACAGAGATGAAAAYTGAGCCCGATCATTAGCTTCTCCATGCAAATTTTCATAATACAAAAAAGAAAAGCACCTTGTACACATCTCTGCTTGGTGTAAGGGGTTTACATTCAACTACGCATTGCTATTCAGTGACGATTCAAGAAACAGAAAACTGATTTCAGTTTCAGATGCAACTTTAAGAAATGTCAAAGGAGTCACTAAGGCAAAAGAAACAAATAACATGATCTGAACTTAACACAAAGAGCTAATTAAGTTGAGAGTTTTAATAACATATATGGCTACACAAGGCAGAGCAGTAGCAACAGTCTGAGTGTCTAATGTGTAAAGCAACACCCACAAAAGACAACTGGTGTTTTTGCACTCCTAAGTTCCCTCCTCCACTGCTTTTTTACAGTTGACTGCGAAATTCTCACTAATTATCTATGTAKATTCAAGGAAGTCCAAGAAACTTAAATTGTTACAATTGGAGTAGTCCAATACTTGATAACTATCTTGCTTCCTCCTGGTTCCATTGTCTGGAGACTAGAACTAGCACTTCAGTGGTTCAAGAGGTCTAGCAGGGCAAAATGAACTCTGCCTGAATGGAGAGGACTCAAGATCTTTCAGAKCTTGTCTTTTTTCATCTACAATTCTCCTTCTCTTGTTCCTAAGAGCTTCCTCAATTATTAGATAGCATTTCTTCAATCTGTTTGTGAGGCACCAACTTTATGCAGAAAGCTAATTGAGCAAATAGCTCAATTCTGGATTGGTTGGTTCTCAGGCCCTGGGTCAGCTCACGATGTATTACATCCTATAACCAAAAGATATTTGTCCTATGCTCTAAGGAAATTTTCTGTTTTATTATCCTAGGTGATGAAATGTATATGAGACAGTTTGAGAAGTAACTGGATATACTCAAATTTCAGCTTTGAATATGAGTAGAATTGCTTGTCTTTGGAATCAACTTTCTAAAAGGGTAGTTCAATTAAAGAAAAGAAAGGTACCAAAGAAATGTGTGAAATTTTACAGGTCTCGGGCAGTTTATTGTATTAAGGAAAAAATAGACCTGTCATCATGCAGTGTTAAAGCACTGAAGCATTGTGGACTGTGCCCTGCAAGGCCTGCTCTGCCACCGTGCCCTTCAGGTTGGCAGGGGAAGACTGGGGCTGGATGGCTCCTTAGCAGAAGCCCCTGAAGTTTGCCTCAAATGTTGATGCTGATTAATGGTTAAGTTAATGACCGTTCTGGAAGCCTGTCACTACAGCCTATCTTTACTCTCATTCTCTACAGAAGCAGGGGCTGAATGTTTCTAAATCTGAACTTTAAAAAAAAATGTAAAAGGGTTTTGCCTTACACATCAACAGTGAAAATTCCAGGTTCCCATCTAAAAAAAACCAAGTGCTTTCACMTACAGGAATAGCCAAATGAATATATAGCCTCTGTTATAGCAGCAGACCACTGCACCTTCCCTGCTCAGGGCTATAACATCTTTCCAGAACCTTCTGCCAGAAAGTACTGAGCTGCTTCTTGGAGAGAGTATTTTGTCTGAAGCTACCCAGTATTTGGAGTTTGCTGTTTAGCCTGATAACGAACTTCAGTCAAAGACTACTTGCTCATAGAGAATTCTCAGTGTGGTCTGTCCATCCCAAATTGCACTCCTGAAAAAGGAACTCAATTAGTAGTAAGCTTACCTATCACTTATCAGCTGACCATGTAAATAGCCTTCAAAATAGTAAAAAGGCAGGTGGTAATCCAATGGGATAATAGCTCAGAGAAAAAATATGCTATTAGCCCTGCTGGGCTCCACACGGCAAACAGCCCTTTCCACTCATAAAACCATGAATAGATCCGCTGCACAGCAAGAACACAGCCACGTTCAGCAGCATGTGTCAAGGCAGGGAGGGAGCGAACCTGCTCTTGTGAGACAAAAGACTACACTCTGAGAGATAAACAACTCTAAGGCAGCATGATCACAGAATATTTAAAAATAACCATAATAATGAAATGCAAAGCAGGGGAAATGAGGAAGGGAGGAGGGTAGGAAATGTTCAGACAGGCGAAGTGGAATCTCACTGCAAAATAAAATAAAGTATTCCTCATGCCAAAAGGTTGAGTCTGTTATCTTGGAGTCACACTTTGTGTTCTTCCTCCTGCTGTTTCAGGGCCCAGAGGAAACCAATTTAGAAAATGAGAGACAGATTTAATCCTAGCCAGTTGACCTCACATTGGTATTGAATGCCAGGTAGTGAGGTGCGGGTAGCCATTGCTGTGATGTACACATGCCTAGCTCTGGAAAAGTACAGGGGAAAAGAGTGGACGTTCTAAACGACAGAAATGCATGTCAGTTACTTTGCTACTTCAATGCCTTTTCATCTACAAAAYGTTGTGCTAGAGCATTTAGAAAGAAAGTTGTACTATTATAAGCCAACATGAGATTCCCARTGTCTTGCTCCAGCTATTCAGTTCACCTGCAGTTGACATATTAAGCCAATACAGACAGTCCCATCAAGACTTGGAGCTTGAGCCAAAGACATAGCTGACTGAACCAAAAATGTTTTGTGAGGCCTTCAGCATGTCATTTAGCCTATCTTTGTCTCTCTTATCCACCTCATCTGTAAAATGAAGATAACATGACTTACTCACTGGCTACTACATAGCCACATTAGTAGCTGCATAGCAGATTTGAGATCGTCAGGATTCTGGCACTGACATCACAGCAAGGATGATTAGAAAGCTGTGGGCTTCCTGCGATTCTTGGCTACAGGAGAAATGGTGTAGGCAGACCAAAACTGTAGGGAGCAGGTCACCAACACAGTGATTAAATCAACAGTCAATTTCCAGTAAACCAGAGCATTTACTAGCTTTAAAATCCCAGTTTTATGTAAGAAACTGTTTGATGTGCTTAACCGAATGGCAAGGCACAGCACAGATTGTTTTCATGCAAGATTTTACTTATCTATGTCTTACATTTACAGTCTTTCAAAGCTCACATATATACTCACTGTAGCAAATAAAAGACATTTGAGTTTTACTTCCTTGGCTCTAGGAATGATCTGCATTTAAATCTACTAATTCCTAATGTCACTGAAAAACATGCACCTGATTTATCTGCCTATATAGAGCTGAAAGGAACTCAGGAACAAAGCAGCAGAGCATTACTATAAGCACCTGAAACAGGCAAAGCATTACTATAAGCAGCTGAAACGGGATTTTGAGGGGTGTTGAGTAGCTGAATACCCAGGTGTCTAACAGTAGCTGCAGAATTTCAAAGCTAGAGAAAATCAACCTCATTACTTTTTCATCCAGTATAAACTGACTTAGTGAAGGAAGGAGGAGGTAAAAAGAGCAATAGGATGTTGAACTGGAAGTTGACCCTTTCAGGGCAGATTGTGCTCTCTGAAGCTGAAAAGAAAGCTAGAAAACAGTGCTTGATGGAAGAACAAGCAAGAGCTGCAGACATCAGGAGCAAATCTGGAAGGAAAAACACCAGCTGTGTGTTTTCTGCTTCAGGCGCAGTGACACATCTCTCCCCATACGTACACAGGTTATTGCATTGCCAAATGGGCCTGCTTTCTCCATTCCACTGGAAAAGTGTCAGAAATACACGTGAGAAAGGGCAGAGCTTTAGCAATGTAGTGGGGTCTCACAAGATGAACACAGCCTTTCAGAAGAAATCCAGGAACAAATCCTTTTGCAAGACAATGTATGAACAATATACAATAGGTTTTCTGTTACAAGAGAAAGACATAACAGTAGCACTTCCAAGAGCGTTGCTTCAACGGTATCTTTAATTTGTCTTTAATCCTCTTTTGATTCTTTTCAAGACCATTGGGAAAACTTTTCTATCAAATATTGATATAAGCTCATAATAGAAAACAGATAAGCCAAATACAAAGTTGGAGACATTCCCCAAATTAAGTTTAAGGGCTGGAATGACTCTTTTTAAGGATTACCAGTAATAACCTCACTGAGGGAGAAGGCATGAAGTAGCTRTAGGCATGGATGTCCATCCTGCAGTATTTCAGGACAAGCAACAGCTCACATGAGCTTAATGCTAGGTGAGTATGCACATTACCCAGCACACAACAATAAAATGCTTCCAGCACCTAAATACAAAGGCTAAAGCTTTCAAAACTACTTCACAAATTCCACCTGTGCCTAGCTGAAGCTCCCTGTCTCTGGAGGATGAGGACTGCTTTGCTGCAGTTATCTGCACTGTTAGACTGGACTGGTGCTCACAAGTTAGTCCAAATGTTTGCTGGAGAAAACCACTCCAGATCCAGCAGCCTCTGGATCAATCTCACAGTATATAAACCAAACAGCTCAAAGCCAACTTTCCAGCCAGCYGAAAGGATCATACTCACTCATGTGGTTGTAACATGGAGCCTTGTCCCAAGCAGTACAACTCATTTACTGACAGTTAACAACATATCTCTGAGAGGGCCTCACCTTTCACCGTGACAGCCACTCACTCGTCACCCACTGCCAACCTAAATCCTGACAATGTCCCAGGACGGCTGAAGGCAACATGGAGGAATCCCTTTCTCACAATTATSCCAAGTCATATGACAAGAATAATCATCAAGCACAACAGTCATGTTCAAAAAATGAACCATCTTGTGAAATTTTAGAAAATATTTTTGTGACTCTATAGCAAGACTAGTTTAGAAAGTCAGAATTGAATTTTGGAAAGTTCATGGAAAAATAAGACCAAAGCTCTCAGAAGCCAGCAAAATATAAAAGGTAGAAGAATTAGAGCCAATTTAGTGCTTTATTAACACCTTAAGTCCAATATACATATCAAAAGGTTAGGAAACTGAGGGTATAATCTGTTTCGGTCAACTTTGCCAGAAAATGAGGCTCTGTCATGGATAACAGCACCATTGTACACAGGTAGGAAAAAAAGACTCTTCTCAAGTTAAACTGTTATTTATCAGTTTAAGCAGAGAAAACAGTAGAATGTATCGCATCCCAGGAAAAAAAAAAAAAAAGAAGAAGAAGAAAAGGCTAAGGGACTTTTTCTGTCTGTTCTATTCAGTGGGTAGATTCGACTGCTGGAGCACATTGAACGAGTCTGTTACATAGGCTCCACTATCAATCTAACTGCTCCATAATTACAGTTTGTTTCGGAAGTTCTTTTCACAACAAATGCATTTTATTTTACAGAAATAGACTTGAATCAACTGCGCTTSCAGCAAACCTGACCAACACAACTTCACCGCACTATACAGGCTATGCTGTGCACAGCATTGGCAGTGGTAACCACATGTCCTCTGAACAGCATCACCAGCCCAAGCTGTGAGAGATGAACATGAGATGAACATGAATAACACATATGTGGGGAGAATCAAGTAGTGTCCCATTCCAAATTCTGCTAATCTGGCTGCTTTGAACAGACTTGTCAAGGCTGAGGAGGCACACACGAGAGTGAGGTGGCACAAGGGTGAGTGAGTGCTGTGGCATACACAGCAGCAACCACAAGATGTGCCACCACACAAACCTGCTGTACAGGAGCTTGCAGTCCCAGGACAGRCAGTCTCTTGCTACCATATAGGGACTATAAAAAGGYTCTGCAGGTGAAGCASCTGTTCAGGCRAAGTGGATAGACTGTGAAGGTGCAYGTCTYTTTCAAGACCTTCTTATGGTTTGTTTATGGCTCTCCCCCTAAAGGCACTACCTCTAAAGTACAGCAGAGATGTATAGGCCTTGCAAAGCATATGGGTTACTCGGTAGAAAATAGATATTTCACTGAAAAATGAAGCCCTCTCATGCTATATACAATTTTTCCTGTGTAGATAAGCATTTTAAATATTGTCTGTGTTATTTTGCCAAGTTGTTTGCTATGGACATGACAATGACAGCATGAAAACAGTACACTGGAACCTGAATAGCTAGTCTGTTAGACTTGTGTAAAGTATAAATTACAGCCACTGCGATTTGGCAGACTGCTGTGTGAGCTCATTTACTTCCATGTTAATTCTCTATACAAGATCCTATCTGTGGGTAGATAATTTGGAAGCCCTCTCAATGCACTTCTTATCTTCCATGTTCTAGGAACTTCAACGTATAGAAGAAACAAGGCTTTGTACGTGCTTAAAAAAATAGCAYATATCATCGTAGTTCTGTGGCAAAAGACAATGTCTGTCATGTAATAGGAAAAACACAACTGTGGGAAGAGAAAAATCAGAGCCAGTGCTATTATTTCACTCTGCCATTTAGGAAGGAGACTCAGCTATGAATACGGAGCCAGAGTTCAAGGATCAATCTTTATTATGTAATGGTGCAATCTTATGGTAAAAAATGTAAATCCCTCCAAAGTGAATGAAGGTTTCTGAACTTTTAAAAGTATTATTTCATTCTGAGATATACTGCCTTAGAATTATCTCTGTCTATTCGTAGTAAGATCTTCTTTTTTAAAAGATATGATCAACAAATATAATGCATAATGTAAGGCTCTTTTCATATAAATATATATGCATAAATGTTTATGAATGAATGATAAGGTTGGTGTAAGATGCTGTAATGTCCTGAAGCAAGTCATAAGGACTAACCAATGAGTCCAGGTTTCAGAGACACTGAAGTAAAGAGAAAGAGAGGGAGAGAGAAGCAAGGCAATCCCAGTATCATCAGATGAACTTTTGCATAATGAACCCATTTGTTCTGCCCTGCATGGATAAGAAGACATTTATTCCATGTCTTTTCCGAAGCGCAGCAGAACTGTCTGACCTCATGTAACAGCCAAGGCAAACATCTACTTTAATTTACTAAATAAACACATACAATTATTATATCTCAAGTACAAGCATTTATGAATAAAGAGCTGCACACACAAATTCCYCTTTGCATGCACAGTCACTGAGGTTTTGGCTGAGTTTCTCGAGTTTGGGACTATTTTATTATTTTTATTATTACTGCTATTTTCCTTCTCGAGACTTGATCACATGTTCAAATCTAGGTGTCATAGCAGCAATTGGAATTTCATTAGAAAAATAGGCCTAACTTTGTGGGTAGCTTGCTGGACATTTTTACAGTCCTATTGTCTTTATTTAATAGGCCAGATGTCAGAACAATAGAACATGTTAAATATTGACATTGGGAAAGCACCAAGAAAATTAATATTGCTTTTGTTTATTTCTATATACTAGTAAGTATTTATTTTGGTGAATATTACCCTAAATGCTCTGCACTCTTTCGGAATTTCTTTTTTTTTTTTTTTCCTAAAATTATTCTGCTATATACAGTTTAAACTAAATTTAGATATCGCTGAAGATAACCATTTTAAATTTTAATGGTTTCCTTACTTTTCTAATTCACAATGATTCTATGTTAGCTGCATTGCATGACAAATATTTGCTCAGCTGAGCAGTGTGTCACTTCTGTTTACAGTGATTCTACCTCCAATAGTCCCATTTATTTATAGATACTTACTTAACTTTTTGGTGTCCCATACATTCAATACATTATTTTAGGGGAAGACCTTTACTACCTCAGGGTTCTACACAAAATCTGAAAAAACATATTTGAGATTTTGGTGCTTCATTGAAGAACATGATGGAGGGAGAATATAAATTGTTTAAACAGAGTTTAGGTTATAGAACTGGTGCAATTAGTTCTGTATTATAGCACAACACAACATGTGTCAGGCTATTTTGTTCTTTACTACATCCTTTTTGTATCTGTGGGAAAACTTCTTGATATGTCTTTCTCATAGGACTGTTATTAGACATACTATATACTGATTGAATGATTTTACATCTCCAAAAGACCAAAAATGCATATGAACAATGCACTGCTTTTTTTTCCCCCACTGATGATTTATTATATTAAAACATGTACAAAGAATCCTTATGTGATGCTCCGTCATAAAGGTGGTTGATGATAGACTTCCTATGAGATATTTTCAAAATACATAGATAAATAGCTTCTGAGTTATCACAGTTCACTTGATCTTAGGAACCTAATGTCTTTCACAGTGGTGTGGTTGAATAGACGGGCATTTGAGACAAAGAAAGCCATCCTTTGAGAACTGAAGTTTCCTTAACACCAGAAGAAACCCTACTCTACCTAGCTGGGCTGAATGTAGCTAAAAGGCTGTGTTTGTCGCAGGGTTTGGGCACATTCTGGTCCTGACAGACAGCTGATAGGGTGAGACCACTGCAGAGAGAGAGTGCTAGGCACTTTGGAGATCATYATGGAGATCACTGCTCCAAGCCTGTGCTGCACTAAGCACATACTTCAGCTCGGGATTGTAAAGCAACACCTGAAGTTTCAGTCTCAGGGCTCCTTGCTGTCCTGCACTTGTGTTGCTAACCAGAGTTTGAACACAAGAAATACTGCCCAGTTACACTGCTAATCTGAGTCGTGTTGAGCGTCCTGAATTAAGGCATGAGCCATGACTGTAGAAGAAGCTTACTGTGCTGAAGATTTGCCTTTTACACAAGGAAACATGGCTTAATGCCWAACGGCATTAACTAAGAGCCCCAAGTCTGCTCTGGTCCACAATAAAAACATTTCAAAATAAAATCTTGAAAGAAAACCAGTATTCTGAGGCCAAATTAGGGGGCCTAGAAGCCCTGAGAAAACTCATAGACTAAAGGTAAGACACTAACAGTTTACCTGCTGCAAACCAAGAGCCTGTACCCCAAAAGTGAGCCCAGCCAAGCCTGGGACTGAGGGGCTTCTGGCAAAAACATCTCAGAAAACTGACCAGAAATCTTGGGAYCCTTATCTGTGGAAACTCTACACTTCAGGGAGTGCCTTGAACCATGAAATCGTAAGGTCTGAAGGAAGTTTTTGAACAAATGTCTGTTACAAACAACTTTGTTAGAACCGTCTTGACCTGTGAAATGTTTTAGTCTTAAGGAACAAGGTCATTTCCCCCAGCAAAACCATTTCTAATCTGTTCTGTCTGCAGTGCTCAAGAATGAACACACAGACCTCGCCTCTCAACTTCTTCTGGCCCTAAGAATTTGTTTCTCTTCAGTAAGGTAAAAAAGCATCAGTAAATTATTCTTGGTCGTGCATCAGAAACTAGACAAAAGAACTAGGTATCGGACTCCTTTCTGGCTCAGTGATGGGTTTTGGCACAGTTTGCAAGGCCTGCAAACCAYTGAACACTGCTGCCCGACAGTGCGTGTTGTCCAACTTAATTATATCTTATTTCAAACAAAGACAAGTAAACATCCACTCTACACCAAAGCACAGTGGAACCAAAGGCATAATAGCTGTTGCAGTGTATAATACTCCATTAGGAAAAAACCCCAAAACACGTTAAAATAATACGTAAATTGCTTACTTAAGCATTCAGAGACCAGAAGATAAGTAATATAGGTCTGTTCATACAGTCTGCATCCTTTCATATATGAAATTGTCTAAACAACAGTCACTTAGCATTGTGATAAAAATTTGCCAGCCCTAGCTCAGCAGCATGACAAGCTATGGCCAGGCCCTGGGCTTCCTTCTAGCCACATACGCTCCCACAACAAAAGGCTGGTGAAGCACTCTCAGATGCCCTCAGACACGCTTTTGTGTGTCCAAATGCAACAACTGCCTTCATATGTGCTTAAGGAGACATAAACTTCTTGTCAGCACCAGCTGTGAATGAGGCAGCCACAAAAAGGGCAGTATTTCTCCATTCTGTATCTAGATATAATGAACTGCTCCAACAGAACACCCTRAAATTCAATCAGCCACAATCTTCACTTTATGCGGCAGGAGACCATTAGGGTTCAAGTGAATAACTTTTACTCCCTAATTATCTTTTTTTTTCCCTAAGGTAGATTTTCATATCAAGTAAACACTGTTGTGAAAAGAGTGGACATCAGTTTGTAAGGAGAAAGGATCCGAGTTCAAATGGTATTCAGTTAGAGTTTCAGCTTATATTAGGTGATTGAGAAGAAATTTGACTGTAGTACTTTTTACAGCTTTCTAGGTGACCAAAGGCACATCATTCCAGCTGGAATTATTTGAGCACAAGTCATATCCTAATGCATCACGCATGAATCATTTATCTAATTTCATATCTTTGTTCACATCCAGCTTTGAAWATTAAAAAGACACATAGTAAATGTAATCTAATTCTTCTCTCACATAMTTTTAAATATTAGCTTTTGATGGGAATTTGCAGGATAAGAGTATTATAGTAACTAAAAATATTGTGCCTAGTGCTGCTTTTAGCTATTTCATAGTTGAGAGAGAAATACTCCTTCTGATTGCATTCTGTGTCTCATTGCTTCAGTGGATTTTTTCTGAAGAGAAAAAAAAAATTGACACAAAAACACTGGGGCAAGAGAAATTGAAATTAAACAGAAAACCTTAACAGAAAATCCTCTCTCTCTGCTAAAGGGTCTTTTTTTAACATTAGTTCTGTGCCTAGGTTCAGATCAGAACAATCCTAAAATTAAGCAGATAAAGGTAGGCACTCSCTATTTAGAATTCCAGATTAATTCTGATAAGGAAAGTTACGAGCTGGTGATAAAATCAAGATGAAGGGATTATATGAAATGAAAGCTAGTTAGCAAGTAAGCACGAGCAGAGAAATAGAAAGCTATACATTGTACATAGGCTGAGGATACTGAATGCAATTCCAGATGAAGGAATAAGCAACTAAAGGAATTCAGGAAATGAACAACATTGATTTAGCCACAGGACTTGGGATCTTTTATGTCTATGACCATATCSTTTCAGGAAAAAAAAGCAGAGAAAATGAAAGAATATGCCTTTTAAAAGTGCATTTTGATGCTCATGGCCAAGTAGAAGGGAGTGTGGAAAACAACAGTTTGACACAGGACTTGTGTTTACAGGCTCGATATACTTTAAGGTATAAAATGCCTTCAGTTCARGACATATGTGGATCTCTGCTGCGTTGCTGCTTCCTCGCGGTGTCCCACATTCAATAGTCTATCTCCTACAGACAGATCTAAACCAAATTATTCCCATTTTATTTTATATCTGTAGGACTTTTCCTTTTCAGGTTAAAGCATTTTCTGTACTCATCACCTCAACAAAGCCTACAGACTGGTCCCGTCTTTGCATGAAAAAACTTGCTGGAGAGAGCGGCCGTCAGGTCGCCCCTATTGCTTTCCAATCTTTCCCTCCTGTTGGCTATCATTTAACAAATGCGGTTTCAACCAATAAAAACGTTAGCAGTGCTAGATTCGAGGAAAAAAAAATATTTATCCAATTTCTGTTCTGAGATTAATTGCAGAATTGGTCTAAAATAGATCTTATATCTCTGTTAACTCAAGTATCAACTTTTCCTTGCTCACGCACSTTTTTGGTGCTTGCGACCAGGCACATTTGTTTTAAGTAGGGATTTTAGCGACATCTGGTGGCAAACAGGGAAATGTCACCTTTGAGAAACCCTGGCCAAACCACCTCCGCAGTGCTTGACAGCAAGCAGTCACCTCTGAAAGGATAAGTGATCGGAATGGGTCGGGGGAGATGACGATATAACTAAGAAATATCATAAAAATACGACATGGAAAAAAATCCTTAGCCTGAACAAGACTAAAGTGCTCCAGGCAAATTCAGCATAATAGGGACTTCTGAAGGGAAAAAAAAAATATGTTTTACAATCTTTATAATGTTCTTGTAATGCGGCCTCAGCCGCATCTTGTAATGCGGCCTCAGCAACATAGAGATGTGAACCTGATACCTGAACTCGACACTTCTGTTACTAAACATGTTGGCTCTCACTGGGGTAGATTTCAGGACACATAATAGGAGAAAATAATCCAGTGAAAAAATAGAGATCTCAGAAATACTCAGGACCTTTAATGGAGGTATAAATTGGATGCTGACTATACATTTAAGTCTATTTCAAGCATAGTAAACTTTTATGAGTTCAATACCTTTATGGAAGTGGCAGCCAAGTTCCAAAGGAAGTAAAAAACAGAAATTTAGAGGAGCTTTGAAGAATCTGGGCATGTTGACCTTCAGCTTTCAGGCAGTAGTCCACTTCTTTAGCCTAAGTATCATGTCTGAGTAATTCTGACATTGAAACGCAACATCAGCCAAAACTGAGCTTTTAATTTTGTTTTCTCCCTGATATCAGCAAGGACTTTTTTTCCCCCTCTTTTTCCTTTTTTTTTTTTTTTTTTTTAAGACGGCTAATAGGGCACAACAGAACTATTTTTTCTGTTTATATTTTCTCTGTTTATTACAGTTACCAGCATATATCCATGTTTCAAATGTACTTTGCTCTTCAGGAATGTTCTACAATATGAAAAGAGGAAAATATATTTGGAAACTCATGAATGACAGAGTGGATGCGTTTCCACTTTTCAAAGAMGACAACAATGAGTCATCTTTAGATAACTGCTACAGCCTTGACTCTGACATCCCCCTATGCTGTGAGTAATCCACGGCTAGGAATCAAGGAGTACGGCACACATCTCCACAGTAGTAGGTGCATTGCAGAGAGTGGGCAAAAGGAGAAAATAAGACAAGGACTCTCTTAAATCTCAGTGAGTCTTGCTTGACTGTAGGGATGGCCTGCTGACACTAGAGGCAATTGATAGAGATAGAAGTGCTTTGAAGATCCACCGTTTGGTACTACAGAGACTCAACACCTTGTGCTCATCTCTACTGAGCACTGGCAAGATCCGATGCCTCGTTGTGGGCTCTACACTTCAGGCAAGATAAGAACAAAATGGAGAGAGACCAGAGAGAGGTAATAAGAGTGACAAGAAATGTAGGAAACAAAACCTGAAGATATAGCTGAAGGAAGTTTTCTAGGAAAGAGAAAACAGAAAAGAGAGATCTTGAACTGCCTTCAAATATATAATCACTTCACTGCACAGAGATATAGACTATATTCTTGAGTATAGTCTATATCTATATCTTGGAATATACCAAGACAGATTCCAGAGAGAGATGAAATTTGTTTCTGACAGTAAGAATATTTTTCTTAGAGTACAGTAAAGATTTCAATCAACAGTAAAGATTTCAATCAGTTATTACATCTTAACTATTCTTTTTTAATTTTACTATGTGCATTTTTCTCTGCTGTTTTGGAAAAAATAATATATACCCAAAATACTGATAACAATTTTGCCTAGAAAGAAGAGAAATGCTGTGATCAACATTAATCAAAACACAAGCAGGATGCACACAACTGTACAAGAACATTCAAAACTAAAGAAAAGAAACAAAAAGAAGCAATTACTAGGTCAGTGAAGGAACTCCTTAGGCTGAATATAGCAAAAAGAGTTCCTAAAAGCCAAAACAACGCTCTGAACCCTTGCTAGCAAAAAAGAGGAGATACCTTCCCAGCCTATGTTTAAAATGTTAACATTGTCCTAATCACAGTTACACAATTGTATCTGAAAGTCAAAAGAGGTCCTTTTGGAGCATGGAAAATTGCGGCAAAATGATAAAAGTTTATCATTCTGGAAGCTGACACTTTTTTTAAAAAATTGCTCTTCAGTCTCATGCCTGTTGCTACCACCAACTAGAGATATAAGCTAATTTTCAACACCCTATTAGAAGATCTTTCAAAGAAACTGTTGTTTTTAAGGAGTCCGTGAAGAGATGAAAGTCAAAAGTCTTCAGGACAGAAGACTGTGAATTGATGGTTCTACTGGGCTACTCCTCCCAGTGAAAGAAAACTAAAGTTGTTGCAATTGTTGCTCACCTAAACTTTGTTTAGAAAGTAGTACTCAAATACAGTTGGAGTTCAGTTGGAGTTTCAGTTCAATTTCTGAAAGACAAAAGCTGATATAGGATTTTATAAAAGAAAAACTGATTTGTTAGGATATTCAGTGAGCAAGGAAAGAAATCTTCTTAGACATCATTAGGTTGAAATTAAATCCTTGTACCTATTTCTTCAATTGACAATATAATTTTAGCAAATAAGGCTTCAAAACTCTTTGGAATTGAATAAATAATATCAAGCTACAAATATTCCATATGCTGATATTCCCTGGGAAAATATTCAATAATTCTTTTTGATTAAGTAGATCATTCAGAACTTAAGAAATAAGAAAAAAAAAAGTAAACATTAAAAAAGAAAGGAATCTTTTATCAGTTTTTCTTTTTATTTTTTTCCAGCAGGACTTATATAGCTAAATATCCCCACCAGTCCCCTTGGGGAAAACAAGTTACCTAGAACACCAATTTGGTGACCAGCAATATAACTATCTCACTATGTGAGCTGTCTTAAAGAAAAAAAAATAGKTCTGTTACTGAAATGTAGAGCCCAAAAGGCAATCAGGCTTGGGCCCGTAGCAAATATAAACAATATACATRTATATTCTTGCAATATAGACAGTTCTGCTCTTTCTAGAGAATAGCTGAAAGACATTCTGCATTGCTTGCCTTAGAGGCCAAAAATCGTTCCTTAAAATATGTTCCTTAAATCGTTCCTTAAAAACTGTCTAACTGCAACCTTAATTTTATACCTTGATTTTTAACTGAAGTAGAGAGAARTTCCCACTTATTTCATAAAGTTGTTGTGAAACCAAGTCAAACACCTGCTGTGCCTTTTGAGAGGCTAAAACATGAAGAACATAATTTTATTATTATATATTTTATATTAAAGTATTAAAATACACATTAAAATATATTTCTTAGTGCATTTTATATAACATTACCAGAACAGATAGAAAACAAGAAGAATGTTTCCCAAACCTGTCAACCTCTTTCCATCAACAGAAGAAATCATTTTTTTTCATCATCTATAACTACAATTACATACAGTGGAGAAAAAGGATCATTTGTACATACTTTAATAGCTCAAGAAGAAGCCAGAGTCAGCACAGTTAGCATGTAGGCCTCTCAACAGACCAATATCAATAASCCATTTTTCCATAAGTGAAATATAGTCAATAAAACATAAAAGAGAAGTGTTTAAAAATTTAAAAGCACCTTCAAATAAAGAAAGTCCCTATTATGACAGCAACTGGACGCTCCAGGATACACATTACCAAGGCATGAAAGCCTTGCTGACGTGACTRAAGTCACTCAGCCTTTAGCCTTGTGTCTCATAGCACACCCAGAACACACATTAATGGCTTAATGCCTTACTGCTTAATTAAATGATTAAATGCTCTGCACGTGAAAGACAATATGTTAAGCAGGAGACCTTGGCATGCCTCACCCTGGAAGCATGTTAAAAGCTCTTGCCATCTGAAAAGGAAAGGGATGAGGGCACAAATATTTGGCTCTACTSTACTCAAAACGAATCCAATCAAAAGTGCCAAAATGTAATGATAGTGACAGTGAGTATATTAAAAAAAAAAAAAAAAAATAAAAGTGCCAAAATGTAATGATAGTGACAGTGAGTATATTAAAAAAAAAAAAAAAA
>NW_020455016.1:537961-603817 GCF_003342845.1 Nothoprocta perdicaria
AAAAAAAAAAAAAAAAAAAAAAAAAAAAAAAAAAGGAGTTATATGTAAGACAGGTGGCAAATAACTCTCATACTTCTCATACAGAGTGCCAGACATCTATTCAGGAAATACTAACCAGCAATGGGTCACAGCCAAACCTTTGTACCATGCATTTTAAGGCATATGTTTTCAATGAATAAAACTATTGTCACTTTCGCTTTAACTACACTCGCTACACAAAACATCATAAAATGTACTATAGCTGTAACAGCGCAATTTTCTTGCTCTTTGGGTTGGATTGGCATCATTTAGAGACTGCTGAACTACAACAGTTCTGGTTAAATCTATTAGTTCTCTCTTATACCAGAGCCCCTAAATTCAGTCCACACAGCAGGAAATTACTGACTATGAGGTACTGTTTAACATSGGGTTCAGTCACATAGAAAGAGGGCTAAATGACCCAAATGTCTTTTGGGTCTCCTAAGTTTTATAATGACAGTTTCTAAAAAGATGTGAAAACTCCTTCTCTCAGTTCAACACAGAGCAAGTTTTACCTTCCTTAGGAACATCACGAAGTTTCACGTAGTGAGAAAAATAAGAACCAGAGGGACTCCAGAAGCTGATCCAAGGCTAGGAAAATTACAGAACCCACAAAAGGCCAATCAACAGCAAATACATGCCTTTGAAGCCAAACTGTAAAAAGACAAAGCCCAAGATAGCAACATATATGTTTAGGTCATCTACTTAAAGAATACACTGACTTTTAGAAGTCCATTTTAAAGACCAGAACTTTAGGGCCATTGTGAATTTAGCCACACATCTTGAGAATGAAATCTGAGAGGAAAAAAAAATAAATAAATAAATAAAAAAAAAAGGTTTGTCCTACAACCTATGCATCTAGTAYTCTTATGGAAACCAGCAGGCTAAGCAGTGGGACACAGGCCAGCAGCCAACAGCACCCCAAGAAGTATGTTGTTCTCAGTGTGAGAATGGGCTTCACAACTTCAAGGTGATTCTTCATTCATTCTGCTTTTAAAAGACAAATATGTAGGGCATTTTTGCAAATCTTTATGTGTGAAACTATTCATTTAAATAAAAGAAATGGCATACTTCCATTCAATGGCTCTCTGAGGCAGAGGGAGCTCAAATCCACCTCAAATGAATGACAGCCTGGAACGAGAGACCTTTCTACTTTCTCATCTAAATCCTTATCGTTAACAAATCTAACAAGCTCAGTGCATTTTTGCTTGTTTCCTTTAAGATAATGTACTATAAAAGAAAGATTGTTGCTTAGATGAATGACATTACAGAATTTTAATATTCTAATTATTTRAATTTCTAAGTCCCATCAAATTCAAACACAAATGCAAGTTATATAAACAATACTTCAGATTTTTTGGGTTTGATGTCAAAAAATATTTCTATGAAAAACACTCTAGCTCTATATTACTATTAAAATAATATAAAATGTAGACCAAGTCACTTTCTAACAATTCAGTCTAGCATTAGAACAGGTTGCMCTGAAACATTGTGGATTCTTAATCAAAGCCATTTGAGTAGGGTTCTGTGCAATGTGTTCTAGGTGACCCTGCTTGAACATGACGCTGAACATAGAGGCTCTCCAGAGGTCCCTCTCAACCTGAAACATTCTGTGATTCTGTTATTTAATTTAAGACTACTGTGAAGTACTATCCACAGTTTCACTCAGAGAGTAGCAAGGATAAGAAATATGTGCTATAATACACTTTTGGACAGCATATTACCATTTTAATTYAACAAAACTGCCCTAATGTTGCTCATCTTCACAGCCTCTCATGATCATCAGCCTCTCTGAAAGTGGCAATATTTGACCAGTGCGAGTCAATTTGGGGGCTGTCTATATAAAGACTTAATCATCAATCTTTGCAGCAAACTTTTTATTCACCTTATGTTTAAAACCATGAAACAACCATCTGCTCATCCAGGAGCTGCTGAGCYTAAATGGGGAGGTGAAAAAGAGGCTCTGACCTGAAATTTTCATCTTTTCATCATGGAAGATAAGACTGTGGGATACCTACAGAGGTAATCTTCTTGATTTTACCTTATTTCTTTCTTCAAGGTAGCTACAGCATTCCTGACTGATAGATTTTTGCCTAGTCTGTTTTCAGAACTGTGGATTCCATTATTTTCTCTCAGAATAGTCACATATGCTAGTATGTAGCTTTCTTTACTATAAGAAAATACCAGGGTTTATTTATCTTATATTTTCATGCAGTTTAAATTCATAGTTTCTYGTCCTATCCATACAGCAGATGGGAAACTATTTTTGCAACTATTTTCTTGTCTGTCCAAAGGTTGTGTCACCTCTCTGTTTATTGTAAAGTAAATAATTCCAAATTCTTCACTATTTGTGATAAGTCTTGTTTTTCAGTTGTTATCCCTATGACTTTTTGCTGTGCTTCCTCGATTAGATCCACCTCTGCCTTGAAGCTGTGATGTCTTTATAAGACTGAACTAAGCCTTGCAGCAGACACCATCCTTGTGAGAAGTAGAGCTAAAGGATTATTTCATACCTTACAGATAATTCCCATCACCTTTTCTTTCTACTAGAGACTGCTATGCTCTCGTTCAATATAATCTGTATAAATTCCCAGTGCTTTTTTAGCTTGCTTCTAGTCCTTACTTATTACCAAGCTATTGTTTCCTAACATGGATTTTTTTGCCATTGTTTTTCCCTATTTTTATGTAATGTCCTATACTTAATACCACAGASGTTCATCCAATTTATGGTTTTTAGCTTTTTTTTTCTCCCGGAGGTTACCAGCTAGACAGTAGTTAGAACAATTTAAGTCTGTATGTTTTTGCATACATATTAAGAAACTGAGAGTCCTTCAGTTTGGTCATCATAAGCTGAGTCATTCACCCTCTCCTTCAACAATTTCTATAGCTGCATTCCAGTACATGCTTAGCATATTGGATTTTAGCCATTCTTGTAAGAAGCACAATATCCATCCTTTTGCTAGATGGATTGGTATCTTTTTGCCACAGATCCATCCAAAAATTAGGCTACTGTCCTTTAGCACTGAAAAAAAAATCGGCTTACCTGACCTCCAGTGATCTGATTCCACAAAAGCAGCTCCAAGAGTCTCATTCCCTGCACCATACTCGAGCCTCTCCTTGCCTTAGTACCACTTAGCTTTGTCTCTGRTATAATATTTAAACTTGATGATTGGCAACAGACCTTTAGAACCACAAGTCAGCTATAATAAACTTAGACCAACGGTACAAAACAGATTGAATCTGATTGCTCTAATGCATGCTGCTGGCAGAATTTCATTCTAGGAAATCAGAAGTCTGGCTGATTGGTCAAGGTCACTGTTGGGAATGATGTTCTTTTCCTTCCTGTCCCTGCTATTGAAGGGATGCGTGCTGAGATAGTGAATCAGATTAAGTATCCTGATGATACTTTTGATTATGCTTCTTCCCCAGAAAGGTTATCAGATCTTGGCTGGTAGGGAGCAATCAGCTTTGGAAAGGAAGCAAATTTCAGAGGCATGTGCCCACCTGTTATATCACAGTGACCTAGCAACAGTAACATTCACATTTGTGGCCAGCAGGCTTGATAATTGTGTTTCTACCTTAGCAGTCCATTTCCAGTGCCTGCAGCTTGCAGAGGATTCAGGAGCATATTTGCACACTGAAACCAGTATGGCAACCTCCATTCAGACTGTAAAATGACAGATTCATTTTGATAAGCATTATCTTCACCTGCCACTGCTCCACAGACATTAACTGGTGGGCCTSTGTATGTGAGCTGGACTTGAGCTTGGGAAGCAAAATTTTATAGCAGTAATTGGGCCCTCTCCCCACAGGTTCTTCCTTGATACCCAATGAGCACTTGTGAAGGAGTCTGTTAGCTTTCCCAGGATCCAACATATACTTTGGGGCCCAGGGTAACAGCACATAGCTGAGTTGGGCTGTGTGCTAGAAACACAATCACTCAGTTCTGGGGGGCCATGGCACGAAGTTGCTGCTAATTAAGCTCCTCTAAATGACTGTCTGCTGAGGCAGCACRGCCCCATGGCCTCTCTCAGCCCCCCAACACTCACCTGCAGACATGGTGGGCTGCCAGACACATCTTACACTGGCTTAACTCTTCAGACGTCAGAGACAGGGAGCAGGAGAAAAGCTGTGCCTCTGTCCAGCGATGTCTGACATGCAACTTCAGCAGGAAGGAACAGTAAAACCAGCACTGGCATTTGGATTTGCATGAGATTCCAACTATACCAGCWATTGCAGTCTTTGCCGTGTTGATCTTTAAATTCAAATGTCATCTATCTTGACATCTGCTAGAGCTTGTCTATATTTCTAGTTACTTTGAATTATTATACAGTAGATACTCTGACTCTCTTGTCTGAATGACACTTCTAATAAAGCAGCTGTTAGCCATAAGTCTATCCAATTTCTTTATTTCCTTCTCTGTTATGTGTTTTGCTTCTTACTTAACGTAGACTTCAAGAAGACACCACGCAGACAGGACCCAAGTAAGCACATCGATTGGGAAAAAAAATAGTGAATGCATACAGGTTACTTAAGTACACACGGATACTCTGACTAGATCTTGAGAGTTTCTGAAACATTCAAATTCTGATGCAAGTTTCCCAAGGCAGGAGTGCACTCTCCTTCCATTGTGTTAGGCAGCAGCAATCAGTTCTGCAGGATTTTTAAATCCAGATTAAAGCACTGAGGACCATTCACGTGCCTAAAGATACATGGGCTCAGTCAATTTCTTGTGCCAGAAGTTAGAAATAGGTACATTTAGGTATGTTGTATTTCTTAGACTAAAATTATGGGGTTGCCCAACTGCTTCACAGGAGGACAGTTTATAAAATAGAAAGTGTATTGTTATCTCATGTTTATGACTAACTTTCATAGCCCTTACAGTTATTTTCTTCTATACTTACATTGCTGGACTGCCTTGTGATCATTCACCTTTCTTTGTAACCGTTACAAATATTTTATTCTGCATGCAAATCTATCAACTACATCAGTCCCATCCTGTCGGGTTGTAATGAAATACCTGTCCACATGAATAAATCCCTTGAGCCTCTCTAAGCTTCTGCTATTGTCAATTAACTTATTTGACATCAGACAGACAAAGGAAAAAATTTTGTTCAGTATACATCTAGTRTGCTGAGTGAACATGGACATAGGAAAGGACGCTTAGTACATTGGTACCGTTTAGTTGTTAGCAACATCTTCAACATCTCATCACTAGATGGCAGCGACCTTCACAAATTTCTAATCAATGCGAGCTTTCACAGAATCACAGAGGGGTTGAGGTTGGAAGGGACCTCTAGAGATCATCTAGTCCAACTCCATCTGCTCAAGCAGGGACATCTAAAGCACGTGGCACAGGGTAACTCTCAAAGAGCATAAAGCTTACACTGATTTTTTAAAAAAATTAGTGTTTCTCTCCTTAAAATCACCCAGGGTGTCTTTCCTTTCTATTTTACAGACTTTACTGCAGAACGGCCAGCATAGCTGCAAAGAACACAGTAGCTATTTTTCTGTAGAGGCATTTTGAAAAAAGACATGTTTTGTTACAATGATATTATGTCTTTGMGAAAGCCCTATCCTGATAAGCAAAGAATAATAATCTTGTTCTATTTATATGTGATTTCTTCAGTAGACATTTATTTCTATATTCAAATGTATGTGGATAAAGTGTGTGCACAGTTAAGTACAGATCCTACATTCATGGCCCCCCTGCTGCTTTTTTTTTTCGCTCTTGCTGGACTATTCTATCAGGGGTAATTCTTTAAAGTCATTTCYTTCCTTTCAAGTAGCCATAATTTTTTTCTAGTCATTTTCAAAAGGCAACTCAATTTGTAGAAAAAAAACACAAGCCACACAGAGGGAGCTCACTTGCATTAACAAGTTTTACATCTTTTCTMAGGAGATTCTTTGGTCCTTTCTTGCTGTCCTCTCAAGTGTTGTGCTCCATGCAGAAGATTCTGCATGGCCCCTGCTTCACATTCCCTCCTTCCCTCTCTCTGGAAATTCGTGCACTCTGTGTCCAGGACTATTGCTTCTGCACCAAAACCCTGCACTGCCACTGTCACTTCACAAACATGTCAGTGCTGGATCCCACAGAGGCACCTAGGCTGGGGAAATGCTGCAGCACAGCAGGAGCCCAGCATTTTGTAACTCTTCTGTTCCTCTCAGCAGGAATGTAGGACCTTTGCTGGAAGACTTGCATGTCCCGCTCACAGGTGTCTGCCATATCCCATCCATCTCAACACCTGACCTAACTTGGAGAAGCTACATCATCTTCAYGGAGAAGCTCTCAAATAAGACACTATGTGAATCAGGTAATAACTTCCGGGACATTTTATCCTATCATTTGCCATTTTAAAGAAGGGGCAAAGAGCCACACAACAGTTCTCCACATCAATTAATGGGGTAAGTAGCACACGAGRTTCAACCACAATACTGAGCTTATTTCTTCTCTATAAGCCCAGCAAATGTTTCATCACATCCAGAGTTGATTCCTTTTACCATCTTACCAGCATGAACAAGGATGTACAAGTGTTCTATTCCACTGTTCCTAAAACTTAGAGCCAAAACAATGCCTGTTTAGAAAAAAAATTAGGTAAATCTGCCAGCCTTTTGAGAACAGACTTCAGAGTGCTGAGGTTTAGGCAAACATTATAAATATGTTTATTTATAGTACAATTTACATGCAAGACTAGCAAACTGAATGTGATCATGAATAGACTGTTAAACATTTGTTGCACTTCAGGAAAGTTTTTAGCATCTTATTATGCTGAGTATATAAAAATAAGTTAAATATAATAATAATAAAAAAAAGAATTTTCAGGGAAAATAGTTGCTTACCCAAAACAGAAAGAAAGATAGGAATACTATCTGCAAGTGTCTTGTACGGTATTACATTGTCAATATCTGCATAACACTTAGGGGAATTACTTCTGCCAGGAATGGCCAAAAGTCAATAGGCTCGGGTTTATTAAAATAGACTTATTCTAATTATTCAGACTATCCTAAAATGAAGGCAGTATCCTATTGGTCAGCTTCAACTTCTTGTGACTCTGAAAGTTTGCTGCTTTCACTTACAAACCAATCCCAATTGCAATGAGTCTCCTTGTTTAAGAAGAACTGAAATAATAGGTATTTTGATGATCAGGAAGTGTGGGGGTAATCTTCTTTCTAGTTYATATGGGAATCTAGACTGAAGAATGATTTTAAACATTCACATGCGCTTTTCATAATGTTCAGCCACTATTTTGCTTGGTTTTGATGAAAAGTTCAAAATTTATTTTATAATTTCCAGAATTAATAGTTTGAAGAGCGGAGTTTGTGTTTATACAGAGCAATGCAATGGGGCCTATAAAGGAGACCCTGAGATGGCAAGAAATAACCTAACCTGTCATAGAAGAAGCTTCTTTTTGCCACACTGGCTGTTTGATCATCCAAGAGGGTGCATGTCAAATSACTGTCCTTGTATATTACAAACATACTTTCAAAAATCTGAGAAAATAAGGATTAAATTAGAAGACAAGACTCAGACTCACAAATGGATCTCAGTGTCTCACTTCACTTAGGTACCCAAAATTTTAAGAAGAAGATATGCAAAAATCCTGACCAGGCACACTGCAGGATCTGCATGCTCAGACATGCAAAGTTTTGCTCCAAAATATGCTCAGAAAAAAGCACTGCCAAGCTTTTCAACACTGCTCACAACTAGGCATAATCTGAGTATATTCAAATTTAGTATATTCAAATTTAGCAGATATTATCAAGCACCAGGCACACAGATTAAATGAGGAATAGCAGGAGTGTCACTTTTTGCATGTGCCGCTATAGGACTTATCCTGTCCCATAAGAAGGTAGCTGATATATCAATATTCATAATGGTCCCTTTTTATTTTATACTGTAGTTATAGCCTCCTCTTTTACTTTTGGGTGTGTTGGGGAGACCTTGTTGAGTAAGGGTCTCCCYAATTCAAAACTCATATCCACTAAGAAGCTTAGATATGAATATAATTACAATATAGACATTATGATAAACTTGAATATATTCATTGGCATACAATCCCTTCAAAGAAGGGAAGTTAAGCTAATTTATAAATAATGAGATAGAAGTCAAAACCTGAGCTTTTTTTCCTGCCCTTCCATGGGCAGGAAACGAATATATCTGCAATAAATGAATCTGCAAATACAGAAAAGGAACGGGGAGTCATCCAGTACCGAGCGTTACAGCTTGTGACATAGAATGCCCATGAACCTCTCCAAGCTCTTCTACGTCCTTCTAGCATTTTGTTCCCCTTTGTCTAAGCTGTAATTTCTGAGAAGCAGAGATGTTTATCATTTGGGCTTCAGTGTAAAAGGAAACATGAAGGTTGTAAATGTAAGACTGAGTTTCTTGCTCGGTTACCTGAAATGCATCTAAAAACAGTAATTTTCAAGTGTTTTTGGTTCAGCTTTGTGATTTGAAGTTGTTTTCTCTGTCACAATGTAACTCAGAACCAAAGAGCTAGAAAGTCTCTGTGGTTGAATAGAGTCACTTTAGAGTCACTTTGACTCTTTGACTCTATTCAGCAACAGAGTGCAGGTTGGACCAGTCCAGACCTTGCTCTGTAAATGATGTGAGGTTACATACAATATTTCTGTTCTTTGATGCAACACTACAAGCAYCATGATGTAATTATTCAGATTGTCACTCTGTTTTACCCAGCATTTATTCTCATTCCTTCCTTATCACTGTATAATTTCTCTGTTCATTTGGAAGAAAATATCCCCATGAAGTAAACTGTTTTCAGAACCAAGTATACCATTTCTCCCGCAGAAGTATCCAAAATACCTGTGCTGGTTTGTATATCTTATAGCCTCCAAATATTTATAGCTGCATTTACTATTTTATATAGTGATTCAATTCTCAAATGACATCAATGATCAAAACTGGATTACTATTTGCTCCCTTAAAGATTCTTTTCACTTGGGTTTTCAGACAGGTGTTAAACATGTGGTCTGAAGATGATAGCTGAAGTAAACTCAATGTAAGAACTTATTTAAACAGTTTAATTGCATTTTTCTCCCTTTGAGCTCAAATGGAAGGCTAGATGAGAATTTTTAAAGCCACAATCTGGCCCAATTCACTCTTCTTCCCCATTACTTACTTTTTTTATTTTGAAATCCATCATTTCTCTCAAAGTTCATTTTGCAGGAATCCAAGATATGTTAWTTTTTTTCTCCTCACATAAAATAAACTCTCCAAATTCCCAGTCGAATTCATAGCCTACTCCTGTACCAATTCCATCCTAAATTCACAAACTTCTTTAATGCTATTAAACCAGACTGGTATACAGTATTGTTTAAGAATAATATATTTTTCTCTAACTCATCTGTTTGGACCTTCCCTTTTATAAGGTCTCTGCATTGACACTGTTAATAACCCGCACTTCTTGCTTTCCAGTCCTAGGGATGATTATGGATACACTCCTAATTATTCTTGAATACCATGCCAGTGCCTGAATTTTCTGTTCTGTTGACTCACCTTTCTCCTGAATCACAGATTCATTCACCCAAGAAAGAGATCACAGCTCCAAGTAGCACCACCTGCCCTAAGAAGTTTCGTTAAGGTGAGGGTGATTTTTTTTTTCTTCCCTTATCACTGATTCAATAACGAAGGGCAGACGAAGGTCTGCATCCCCCACTATGAAGCTCATATCTAAAATGCAGTTGCCATATAATCTTAGCCAAGAGACAGCCAGCAGAGTGGAAATCTGGGGGGGACAGGAAAGGGAGGGAGATATTAAACCCAAAATTATCGGTAAACCTTGCATCACACAAATATTCCTACCTAATGTACCTTGCATCAACTGAATGTTTTATAGCTAATTGGGTGGTACTATTTAGTTACAGTTGGTGTCATTCATTGAACATGGTATCTCCATTTGCCACACCAAAAAATGGAATTGATTTCATCTATCAGTTGATTGGCGGTAAAAATTTCTACTTTAGGTTTAAAAACAGATAGAAGAATTGGTCTAGAGTTAAGAAGAGTCACTGTAATAAGATCCCTTTGAGGGAAGACTGCATTTGTCTGAGGCTCCAGATCTTTGCTAACCCTCCTGCACCTTCAACACGCACACTGTGGTGATGTGTGGTGATAAAGGGATACACTTTATGACAAATGTTGAATAAAAACAGGAAGGAAAAAGTTTTCAGAGATATTCTAGAACTATTTTAAACCTTAAAATTAAAAGCTGTCATACATCTTAAAGAAGTTCGCAAACTCTCTCTTATTAGACCAAAGTATAGACATCAAAATTTCTTTGATTTCCTCACACAGTTAAAATTCTGAAAGCAACATCCTGAAAAAAAAACATAGACCAGCCACAAATCATTGCATTAACACAGCCCACAGGTTTACAATGGTCTGATTGTAACATCAGTCTCAATCAAGGATGACAACGGTCAGATTGCTAGTGCTGTTTCATAAATTATAAAAAGATGCTGGGCCCACGGAAGTAAAAGCAGTGACTCAAATGACTGAGTCAAATGCACAGTAATTCTAAAGCTTTTAAGAAAAGCAAACTGTCTAGTCAAATCAAAATCTAATAGGGAGATGGAAAACTCTTCTGCAAGAGTTTATTCTCACTGCTGTTGAAGTGAGCTTGGGTAGAGCTCTGGTAAAATTCTGAACCAGCAATACCCTCCTTCTTCACATATATATTTCTCATACTTTTTATTGAAAAAAAAAAACAGTGTGCAAGTAAGAACGTTAGCACAAAAAAAGAAAAAGATAAATCTTTTTGTAGAAGTTTCTTTCTTAACTTTCTCTCATTGAACATTATTTTCCCAAGGTGGTCTAGATATCTCAGATTCCAGTTATTCAAACATATGAAGTCATAGTTATCATTGCTTTTAAAATTCAGTTTTCCTGAGCTCTAGTTACAGTATAATTTATATATTTGACAGTTCTGTTTCTTAGGAAATCCACATTTGCTTTCAGCAATGAAGTTTTTCAGGTCAAAATCAGCACTTTCGAGCCTAGATTTGGTTAAAAATAATGTATTATAAAAAACTATATATATATATGTACATATATATATGTATTATAAAAAACTATGCTGATGGAAAAGCATAACACTGTGAAACAAAACAAAGCAGAATTACAAGATCTAGCGACTTTACAAGTTTTTTTTCAGAAAAATGAAACATTAATCTTTGTATGTATTATTCAGTGTCTTGTGAAAGTAGCTGTGCGGTTTTAGTCTCCAAACGGTAACTGCATCTTCCTCAGTGCATTATGGTTTATGGCTTGAATCTCTAGAAGGAGGATATGTGGTGCATCAGGTTACTATCTYAATTAAAAACCCAGCCTATGGAAAAGAAAAGTAAAAACAGAAGACACCTGAATTACAAATCCATGCAGCATAGCAAGGATTTCTGAACCAAAGCCCTTTAGCTTTTAACTGAAAACTTTCTTATTGAAATATCCTCTTCCTGCCCTCAGTGTTTCCCAAAATTCACTGGAACACAAACCAAAATTTGCTTTGGATAAATTATTTTGGTGCTAATGTAAATTCAAAGTAATTTCCCTCTGGTGTCATCATAGCAATATGAGATACCAAAAAAATCAGGGGATATGATGAAGTTAAAAAGAAATAGATAATTTCTTACTATCTCCCATTTGGGAACATGCAGTTCCTCTGCATATAATTACTTGTATAGATTCCCAAAGAGGACTCTGATAACCCATATCTTGTAACTGACAGTATCTTATTTCAAAATCTTAACCTTGAATCTTAATTCAGAATCTTCATCTTGAAATATTGGTAGACTATTCCAGATAGTTCAAGGTATCAGGCATATTCATACATGAATGGAAGAAACCTACTACTTTAACAAGAAATGGGACCTGGGCCAAAAGCTGCTTTTGGCAGTGATATACACTGTGATTTTAGTTCATTTCTTTGGTAAATACAATAAAAAATAAAGAAAAAAAAAGGAGGAAAATTGTTAAGGAGTCTCCATCACTTCCAACATTTGATTAGAGTTATTTAAAGCCTTTTTCATTTATGCAGCATCAAATCTTATAAAACCATAGAAGCTAAAAGAGACATTATATTTCTCCCCCGCTCCTTGTTACTCATTCAGTATTCAGCTTGAGAATAGAGACAACAAAGAAATTCAAAGGCTTCATAATTAATTCTCAGTTTTTTTTTTTAGTTGCTTTGCATCTATGCATAATCCTGTAGTCATATACCATATTCTTATTTTTAAAATGTTGTACTGGTCAAATGTATCAGGGAAAAAAAAATCAGACCAATTTGCTTTAGCTGTAATTTGAATTATATTATGTTTAGAGTACTTAATACTTGGGCAAGTATAAAATTATAAAACTTAACAGAAGAATATAATTACCACTCTTGTTCATTTCACTCCCTGAATGCCTGTGCCAGCATTATCKCACCATGCCCAGGCTGCAGACATACCCACACCTAAGTATTAGAGATGCAATTGCACGTTAAGTGGTGATCAAGCATGTGTGCAAAAGAGGGTAAAAAAGAAAATCCAGAGACCAGTCAGAAGGACTTTCCACAGCACATTTATATTATGTTTCACCAGAAACATATTCAAAAATTCTAAAATATAACGTGCCACACCAAAGCATTTCTAAGGAATACATGTAGTATAGCATAAAGCTAATGTGTTTTAWCCATACATGCTTTAACCTATTTCCCTTATTTACATTTTCTGGAATGCATCACTATCAGAGCCCATCTAGCCTCTAGTGGAGAATAGGAGCCGATTAACCCCATTTTTGCAGGACCACAGCACAAAAGCTAAAGGCCATCTTCTTTTCACGTTCAGTAAAACCAAAATCCAAAGGACTTCTTAAATAGCTTCTGGGAAATTGGTTTCAAGAAATTCTCACAGAGATGGACCCAAGTCTTCCAGCTTCTAAGTGCAGCTTCTGGATCACCACCCTGGTGTCTGGATGTTACAGTGCAAGGTCTAGTTTGAATTTGCTCCAATGTAAAGCAGAATATCTGCTGTTGTCTAGCATGAAATTYCTTGGAAAGGTAAAGGAGATATTAAAGCCTTATTTTGACATTTGATGACTGCACACTTTCGAGTGTTATGTATCACAGCCAAGGTTGTATGACTGTCCTGCACTGCTCCCTATGTCTCCCATTCAGATCACAGCAGTGTCCTTTCCCTTTTCCCTTGTTACGGCATTTCATAGTTCCACTTTCAAGTGCATAGATACATGGAGGCAATATTACAAACAGTAAATCACTGAAACAAGAACAAAACAGTTGGTACCAAGRATTAGCCTATATTTTTGAAACTGGAAAGGTTTTTTTTTTGGTCTTAATTAAGGAAGTATGGTTCAACATAAACTTAATAAATTGCCCTGTTTTATGTTAAAATAATCAACTGTCTTGACAGAGTGTCSGGTATTAATTTACTTTTAAACATTTGTGGCTACCCCAAATCTACTGACATATCACAAGAAAATTATTTATTACTTCCACAAATAATCACTGCAAGAGTTCAAAACATAAACAAATCTATTAATTAAAGACTTATATAAAGACTTATACTTATATATAAGACTTATACAAGACATATATAAAGACTTATATATAAGACATATATAGCCTAAATGAGTCTTCTGACTGAACCACTAACTTTTCTGGAAATTTTAAACCCCAAAGAGACAACCTAGTCTATCTCACATCAGGATTCCTCTTATTCCATACTGCCAGTACAAAATGAAATAAATACTTTTATCTGTGACACAAGGATGATAATATCCATMGAGTCACAATAGGTGCCACTCACACTCTAAGAAGTGCTCTTTAAAACATCTCTTGTCCACACARTTTTGGATTTTGAGGTCCTTCAAGGCTAGGCTTTGCTATCCCACATAGTACTAGAAAACAGCCAGAACTGCCAGAATCCTATGAAGCTGTGATAAATGTCACAGCCTGCTTATTCCACATTCACAAAATTTGGTTGCAGAAACAAAGTACATGCACACAAGCTCTAATTCTAATTCTAGTTCTAATCAGAAGAACTAATTCTAAGAGTTAGAACTAAGAGTTCTAATTCTCTTCACTACTTTGTCCATCCAAACACTCCCAGAGCTCTGCTGAGGCATCTTAGGCTACCTCATCTTTTGACAAGTATTTTTTTCCCTTGTCTACCAATTTCAGAAATAGAAATGTAACTAATAACCATTTTTAAAACTTTTTCTCTTTGGATAACATCTTTCATGAACAGAGATCTGCTAATCTCTTATTCCCATTACCATGGCACTTGAATTAACCAAGAGTAACAGGAAAACTGAGAGCTTGCTGTTCTGGGTGTCATTCTCAGAGCCTTTACCATGTTCTCTTCTTTCTGCTTCTAATCATAGACCTTTGTCAGTTCAATGAAAGAAATAACCTATCACTTGTAAAATGGATTTACAGAAGGATGTGTTTTCTCTAAATTTTAGCAAATGTCTTCAGAACGAATTGCTTGAAGTGACTGGGAAAGCTGATGGAATTAAATAGCTGCAGAGATTCCTCTTCCTGTTTTACAATAGAGTGACCCCTGAGTCCCTGGCTTAATATTTTTCATACCAACTAGATACAAAATTGTCAGCAATAAAATATTATGCAGTCCAACTTAGTACAGAACAAGCTATAGTGTAATTTTATAGCAGATCTAGATAAACACAGTTGATTTTTATTTTCATAGATACTCATCTTTCCAATATACGAAGTAAAAAGAACGTTTAACTTGAGTAAAACAAAGGCTGCTCCTTCAGCTTTCTAAAGTCTTTATTAAGATGAAATATTGAGACATTCAAAGCATTTGTATTCCCATAAACATTTTACTATATTATATGTTAGATGACCACCTACTATATACTGTTTCATTGTTGCATCATTTAGATTTTCAAGAGTGACATGAAAGAGCACTTACGTGCTCACAACTGCATGATACGTATAACGAGAATAAGAACTTGTTCTTGTTGTTTGGTTCTGTCTGAGCATCGCTGACATTTTCAGCAAGGATAAACTAAAACCATATGGAACACCTGACATCTCAGCATTGTCAGTGAATAGCTTTCTCTTTCCACCATTGGTCCAAGAGACACTTCTTGGTGTCATCTCTTGCTACTGATGTATTTCTGATGTCATCCTAGTTGCTTGATGCCTGTATGATGCTTGAGTTGATAGATGCTTGTCTAGTTATAACTCATTTTGTTCCTTTKGCACTCCTGATGATTTCTTTATTTGCTTTTGCTATCCTTTAATAATCTCCTTTGAATTGAGAGTCAGTATAGTACTATACGTTCCCTTCTATACCTTAGAGGTCAGTTTTTGCTTCTTGTGTTTTCCGCTRAATCTTCATCTTTTTGACACACAGTCTCTGCCCACTACAGATAYCTAACTTATAAGACTTCTAGGTACAATCAATAAGTTTTATCTGTATTTTACAAAAATTCTGACTCTGTCGCCATGTTTTAATTGTTTCTATTTTTGCTCCATCTTTCTCTACATAATACCTTTCAGTACTTGCATGTTTTTCCACAAGCTTACTCCAAAAACTCTTGGTGTAAACTTGTTTCTTCTTTGGGGTCATCTTTCTGTCACTTGAGTATATTTAGATTTCTTGGATTTAGTTTTATCTTTCTGTAGACCGAGCTCTTGAAAAACCCAGGGATGTTCATTTGCTTTCCTGGTAGCAAGTAATTTTTCTTTCCCCTATCTTGTGGCAAACTAATTCACACCACCTGCACAAACCTTGCTTCAGCAGATGCTCTTCTAGTGATAGTGCTTACAAATTTACAAACAGCAAGTGTCTTATTATTGTGCAGAGCTGTAGCAAAGCACGACTACTGGTTTAATGGTTTTCCTTTAGTATGCAGAGGCTGTAAGTGTGKTCTTTGGTGAAATAAAAGGTCGCAGGTTCATGAATAGCACATATTACATAAATAACGTGATTCATCTGGACAGGCTGGAGAGTTGGGCAGAGAGGAACCTCAGGAGGTTCAACAGGGACAAGTGCAGGGTCCTGCACCTGGGGAGGAATAACCCCAGGCACCAGTACAGATTAGGGGTCGACCTGCTGGAAAGCAGCTCTGCAGAGAGGGACCTGGGAGTCCTGGTTGACACCAAGTTAACMATGAGKCAGCAGTGTGCCCTCRTGGCCAAGAAGGCCAATGGRATCCTGGCTGCATSAGGAGGAGTGTTGCCAGCAGGTCAAGGGAGGGGATCCTGCCCCTCTCCTCAGCTCTGGTGAGGCTGGAGCTTCTAGAGTGGGTCCAGCAGAGGGCAACGATGATGGTTAAGGAACTGGAGCATATCTCKTATGAGGAGAGACTGAGTGAGTTGGCCATGTTTAGTCTAGAGAAGGTTGAGAGAGGATCTGACTAATATGTATAAATACCTGAAGGGGGAACATAGGGAGGAAGGGGCCAAGCTCTTCTCAGTGGTGGCSAGAGACAGGACAAGGGGCAGTGGGTGTAAGTTGAAACACAGGAAGTTCCATCTGCCTGTGAGGAAGAATTTCCTTCCTGTGAGGGTGACAGAGCCCTGGAACAGGCWGCCCAGGGAGGCTGTGGAGTCTCCTTCTCTGGAGATCTTCCAAACTCGCCTGGATGCCGCCCTGTGCCCCGTGCTCTGGGTGTCCCTGCTGGAGCAGAACTAGATGATCTCTGGAGGTCCCTTCTAACCTCAATCATTCTAAGATTCTGTGATTCTGTGATTCGGCCGTCTTTCAGTGTGTTCACTGATTACGGACAAAATTGATAACTAACAYATGAACATCTAGCTTTCAAATAGATTAAGCCAGTCAGTTTCCTTTTGTTGTTGTTGTTCTTTTTTTACTGATCTGCAATAAAAAGCTGATACAGGAACATGGAAAGTCCAGCAAATACATAYTCTTTGCCACTATTTGTGTGACCAACTATAATTAAATATTTGTGGAGCATATGTCATTATTTGGAAAGGACATGTAACGAGGGGGGCTSTGATCTTCAAAGAGTTCCTCATATTCCTCACATCTGTAGTGTGGTGTGGTTAACCACTGCTTTCATTCATCTGCTTACCCTTCCCTTGTGGCAGAGATATAACTTCGATGGTTGATTTGTATTGCAGGTTGTGCACTTATTTCCAACAGAAGTAACTAGTCTGCTCGTCCAATCCTGTGATTGCTTAGCCACTGCCTCATTCTCAAGGTCAGCAAAAGCTCTTCCCCAACAATAAAATCTTTTCTCATTTCCTAACTCTTCCTTTATCAAACATTCCTATTACTGCTACCATTTGCTGTAATGYAGAAGGGCACTTGTAAGACCCAAGTTCTTTCTGCTGCAGACTGGTTAAGATGATCTTTTTAAGTGCTGCCAATACCATGAACTGCACACTGGGGCATGTTGAAGAGGGCCATTACATATTGTTGGTCAGCTAATTTTGATTCCCAAAAGACCTGTGCAGTTTTAGGTTCTGATAGCAGCTTGGAGTCACACAAATCCGTTATACTCCCTCACAGACACACAAACAAAGCAGCTTCTTTTCCACACCATGCATTTCTAATTTAATCTGGTTTTGTGACATTTATTGAAGTTACATGTCATCTCTGCTATTTGAGATTTACTTATGTTACCCATCACTGCTGACATCCCCAGTTCACAATGTTCCAGTGTCTCTACGGACCACAATCATGGAAACAGAGGGATGTTACCTCCCAGTGTAGAAAAACAAAAAAAGTCAAAGGGCTCTTCCAGGGATCACACTTTTAGGCAAAATCAGTAGAAATTGTCTTCAGAGAAACTGAAATAAAAACAAATGAAAACCATACAGCCCTTGTTTTGGAGAGTARTCTTAAAAAAGGCTGAATTTTTTGACATGAAAGTGCTATCTGGAAATCGGATATTACAGATATTAGTTGGTGTCACAGAATCTTGATCTGTAGTTTCATACTTTCAAAATTTTCCATCTGATTTATACTGTTTCTCCCTTCTTTCCTTCCTCCCTTCCTCCCTTCCTCCCTTCCTCCCTTCCTCCCTTCCTCCCTTCCTTCCTATACATGCTTAGGAAACAAAAGTTCTTTTTTGTTTTCCTGTGGGAGCCAGGAAGTATCATTCAATAAAAGACTAAAAAGTCTTAAAAACCCAAGAGAGGAAGAGAATAATGATTCTAAAATACTGATACAGCTATCTCTACTTCTGAATTTCTTCTGGAAAAAAAAAAAAAAAGATGGTCTTAAAAGCAAAACTTTTTTTGCTTTAGTTTTTATTTGATCAATAAGGTTAAATAAGGTTTCACAACCTTAACATTTAATAGGGCTTGAAATGAAGGCATCAGTCCTCAAAGAGCTGTTAAAACAGATGACTTTCAGTTGGCCAGTTTGCTATAAATAAAGATATATTTTATAACAAGCATATTTTGATGTAGCACAAAACACGATTTTAACTTGCTGTTTGCAAGAAAATAATAATTTGAGAAAAACTTCTAGCACTGTATCATTTAAAATTATGTTTTTCTACTTTCAGCAAAAACAAAAAATGCTCRGCTCTCAATAAGGAAATTCAATTCAATAAGGAAATACTGAATCTTACACAAATTTCAACATCAAAAAGAAGAATCTGCCTTAATAAGATGCATATGTACTTCTCTACAATTAATTAAATTCAGTTGAGTATAGCTTTGATAAAGAGACATATCAAACATGGAAAAAAGTAATGATGTGAAGCTGCACACTAACTTGAAAGCAGAAATCATAACAGAGATGGGCATCCTGTTATTTTCCTCCCCACACAGTCCACTGGACAAAAAAAAAAAAAAAAAAAAAGACAGTAACCTGGCTAAATTATAGGTCCTTGTGACCTAAAACTGTGCTATTTAAACTTAAACAAGACTTTGATTCTAAAGTGACTTAAGAGTCTTTGTAAATACAACCCATCATTCAGGGTATTTCATTTCAGCTAACTCTCAGGCACACTCTCCTTTGTGATGAAATAACCATGATGCAAAATACTGTTTAGTGGCCTATTTCAGAATATTTATAGAATGCAATACTAGTTTTATAGGGATTTTTTTAGGCAATACTTTGCTGCATTCTGATTTCTTAATGTTAGATCTGTAATACAGTGATCGGAGAGATTTAACACTCTTATTATTCAGAAATACTCAGGAAGGTGTATATACATCCTGTATGTCTTAATGAACAGGCAGTTCATTAAGTGCATGTTCATGTCTTAAAGAACAGGCAGTTAATGAAAAATTCCTTGTTGTCAGAGCACAGTTTTCCATGTGTGCTTTAGCTTGTCCATTTCTACATACATACCTAGTTTACCTAGTTTCACTTATACCTCTCTAGTCTCTTCCCTGTTGACCTAAATGTAGATCCTCTTTATCAGAGATTTCGAATCCAAAACTTTGACTGTCAATTAGTTTACCCTATTAGCTTATGTTTTTCACACTTATTAGATATCACCTGCTATATAAATTGTGGTACTGCTGTATTCGTAAATGAAGAAAAGCACTCAGCACAAATCATATTCAAAAAGAAGCCTGGGTGTTTAAAACAGGAGTTGAATAGAAATATAGGTATGTCCATCCAAGATGTTCCTTATTCTGGAGCACCTGAATGATGGAGACATTCAGGTCCCAGCCCATTTTCAAACATGACATGCTACAGCTGCTTAAAACTCTTACCTCTAGAAGAAAACACCACATTGGAAGGTTGAACAACTTGGGACTTACATACCACATTGCAAGTCTGGATGCAGGAGGTTGTGTTGCCTTACCCGTCCAAAACATTTTGTACAACAGTTTGTCAGCAATTGTCCTGAGGCAGGAACTGAGGTCTGTCACTCACCCCGCCTCCTGTGGGTGCAGCTCCTGAGGGTGCTGAGGAAGCTGTTCCACTTGCATGAAAGCTCTGAAGATGTACAGGTGTAGATAAGGAGAGTGCAACAATAAGCATGATTTGGTAGCCAGTTGAGGAGGGCCCTATATGATGGGATGGGAATGAGAACTCTAATCTAATTTCAGAAAGGTCTGTGGCAGGAATCTGGTGTTGCATGAGACATTCCCCAGCAATGCTGAGAAAGACACACACCTCCCAGAGAGCGGGGGGATTTAAGCTAGTACATAGAGACACAAATGTAAGACCATTCTTTTCTAATTAGGCAGATACAGGACATATTCCATAAAAAAGACATGTAGCCTCATAAGAGATGGTTCTATGTTCTTGAGATAATCTACATGGAGAGTACTGCTACTGAATGGAATTAGTATGCTGTAATCTAGGCAACCAGAGAGACGTTCTTCAGGTAATCCCCTCTTCTTCTTCTACAGTCAATGGAGAAAAACAAGTGTCTCTAGAAAACAATTCATTTTCTTCCAATTATTTCTCTGTAARACTTATAGGGAGTTCTGGGATGACTAGCTCCAATGCAGATCTCTGAAGTGCTGTAAGATAAATTTCACTCATAATTAACTACAAAGACAGTGCTGCTTGCAACTATCAATAATCCATCATTACATAGCTGTAACTAATTTTTTTTTTTTTTTTTTTTTTTGGTAAAAGGAAATACACTGTATTTATTCTAATTCCCAAATGGCTAATAGATAACATTTAGATCAGCAGGCCATCTCCAGAATAAGCATTTAATTCAGCACTGTAATGTTGAAAGAGCTTTGTAAAGCTACATCTGCTGCAAAATATATGCAGATGAAGTGAAAAACATTAATTTGTGCTGTGAAACAGCCACAAAAGATCACTAACCCTGGAGTCTTGTTCCTATGAGACAATAGCCAAAATAAGAAGAACAAAAATCTCCTGCCAAAGTTCTGGTTAAAAATAATAATAATAATAATTAATTTTTTAAAAAAGCATATTTTCTTGTCCTGCATCATATCAGTGTCAGTGCTCTGCTAATGTATTTTCCTTTTCCAGTAACTGTAAAACAGAACACAGAGTACTAGCACCAACTTCTCCTCCCAAATAACTGTCAAGTCTTACAGACCACTAATGTTTCTGCAAACAATTTGGTCATTTTTGAGAGGTCCAGGTAACCTAGGCACATGTGAAGACCAATATGACTTTGATATTCTTATCTGAACTCAGATCAAAGCTGTGACTCTCTTGTTGTCTACCCAATATCTACAATAAAGAGGACTGTTAGCTCTAAAATACAGACTTTAGCAGATTAATTCTCTCCAGCACGTGTCATTTCTTTCATAAATKCACTGTTAGAGGCTGCCAAAAGTCTAAAAATGCTTATACATCATTACTATGAAACTTATTCTATTATTGCTTAGCTTAAAAGCGGTATTCAAATATGGCTTGTGTGTGAATTCCATAGTAATCAGTAGGCAAAATATGAATGATTAAAGTTCTATTAGATTTGCATTCTTCTCAGGATACAGTAAAATAGGCTGTCATAAGAATGTTTGTTGAATAATATGAAAACATTTTATAGTCATTGTGTATTCAGCAGGAATATTGCATTCGTATTATTTTCATTTTATTAATTTTAATATGGAAATCAGTGCTTCATTACAGTGCAACAAGAAATACATAATAATACAAAATTTCAAAGCATACAAATAAAATTACGCCTTACCAGCTTTCATTTCCCCATTGCACTCTGCAAACAATATAAACAGAAGTTGTGTTTCAGGATCGATGTGGCATAACCAATTTTGCTCAGGCTTAAAGCCAAGAAAACACAAGTTTTAATCCCTGCCCTCGGGCTCTCAATTCAGCAAAGCATTTAGGCTCATATGCAAGTTTCTGAAGAAGTAGTGTCATTGAACTCAATGGTGATTCATGCATTTTCCAAGTGTTTTTGCTGATTTGAGATGCTTAGCACCTTGTGTTTGCCTTYGTTTTTGTTTCATTTATAAAATGAGAACAATATTTACGCATGTCACAGCGGTCTTGCAAGGTTTCTCATCTGTCCTTTTGATGAACTGGTAACAGCTGATGTTTCATAGTTTTTTAACATGCTTACTTTTTAAAGCAGTTTTATCATCTTCCTAGTATAATGTCTCCTGGTTTAGAGCAATTTTGAGCATCGCTTTCTTGCTTTCAAGTAATTGATATTGGAGTTAGTATTAAAGGAGTGCAATTGACCTCCTTTCCTACCCTACTAGTCTTTGGTGAAGCCACCTGAATTCTGCAGTAGGACTTCTGGGGCTGTGTATAACACACTGGCATCCTCCCCCTCTCCTGAGATTTTATTCAAGGAGTTTGCCTCTCTTTGTGAATACTGCACATTTTTTTAAAGTCAGACCAAGTCTACATTCAGTGCATCCCTACAGCTTGGCATCTTGTCACTGAGTGCACCACCAATACTCTCCATTCTGCCATATCATATTTTTGTTTCTGCAACTTCTCCTCTTCTTTTCTTGATTCCATTCATCTCAGACCTCTTTAAAGGTAAATTCATGTTACCAGGATGAGCCTTCMGAACCATGATCCTGACTTATATAACCTGCTTCTTCAGCTTGCTCTCCTTCATCATTTCAGTAAAATGCCTTTACTTTTAAGATCAACCACATCACAGAGTAACCCAATGCATTTTTGGTCCTTACCTTATTCTTGCCAATAATGCAAATGTCCACACATTTTTCTTGCTTCTCTCAAGTGATTTCACCTTTTTCTAAGCTGTCCTAAATTCACAGGTAAATTTTTCTCTGACAGTTCACAGAAGTCTGCATTTTTTGCCTTTCAAACTTTCTCTACTTCTGACAAATTCCCGCTCTACCTTCTGATATTGASTAAGCAAAATATAAAGACTTTACTTTTCTGTGAAATTGTTCTTGTATGCTCTCTTCCCCGCCTCCCTTAATTTTCTTGTTTTGTGATGTCCTTCTCTCATATGCAATTCACTTGTTATGTGGGCTAAAATCTGTCTTTTTGGTTTCTCATCACTATAGCAACATCCACAATGGCTCTCCGAACTACAACTGGCATTTCTAAAGGTCTGAAAAGTCAGCTACAATTACTATACCATGGTCCAGACAAATTGCTTATCTCCTCTGTACTTTATCTTTCCCCAAGTAGGCATCCCTTGTTATATGTTGTCAGAAAGCCAGGAGTTACCTGGACTGTTTTCTGAGGAAATGCTATTACCTGGCTGTCTCAGGGTTCAATATTTTATAGACACAGAGAAGCATCTTCAGTGTCTCTCAGTGTGCATATGGTCGTGGTGTACATTTTATTTTCATGAAACACAAAGCATTTCAAAAACCTTCAGATCTGTAGTTGAATCTAAAAGCCTATAATGAGTGAGAAGTAAGGCTGAAATTGATTCAAACACATCCTAATGTTGGCAACAACAGAAAGTCCTGCCTGGATTTTTTACAACAGTTGCTTTTTTCTATATGCTCTCAGAGTTCAAAGCACTAAAAAATTGCTTTCACAATATTGCCCTTCATCATACAGTTGTAAATTTTGTTAGCTGCATGCTCTAGTTTTGAAGCAGAAGTGGTAAAGCACTGTCAAGAGAGTCAAGACATATAGATACTGCTCCGATTTCACTGTCTTCCAGCAGGACAGTCCCAAGATCTATCTACTTGGAAAACAATTTTTTGTTCTCATATTCTGACATCTGGCCTAGTTATTTCAGATTGAATTCTTTTTAATAATATATATATAAATATATATGTATTTGTGTGTGTGTGTGTATATATATAGATGAATCCAAAACTTTCGTCTTTAATGTCCCTCTGTTATAAATAGCCTTACCCATAACTAAACGAGCTTAGACTCAGTTTGCAAACTAAGATAGACTGACTATAACTCCTCAGCTCTACACGGATGACAACACTAGGACTTTGAGGATGCTCAGTGTGTGTTAAGGGTTCAGTTCAATAATCTGCCATGCTATGGTTTGCACCTATATAACTCCATTGATTTCCTAGAAGTTTCACTATCATATAATCAGCACAGCAAAGTGAAAATCAAAATCACACAGGGGAGCTTAAGATAACACACTAGAAGCAGCTGCTACACATTCGCATGGTTTATATTCATGCCTTGCTATTTATCARCACAGAAAGATAACTGGCTCTCTATATCTCATGTGTTCTCCAGTACAAATGCATTACCCATTATTACAGACTAACACCACCTTACATCAATGAACATCTTTATCATTGATAGTCATTAATTTAACTGGCCTCCAGCTCCCATTCTGTATTGCCTAAATGACTCCTCCTTGAATATCTGTATTGAAATAAATGACTCCTCCTTGATATTCACTTGTCCAATGAAATACCTATTGCACAGCCATGTCCTAAATGCACCTGGAAGTAACACTAGAGCAGAAAGTTTTTACAGCTTCAACATAACGATGAAAAGTATTTCAGCACTGGCAGATGCAAAGAAGATATTCAAGACCAACCTGCAGACAAGGTCATTCTAAAACTTTGTTCAAAAGATCATATGCAAAGAAACATCCTAATATTCTTTTGAAAGAAATACAAGAATATGAACACAACTTCCAACATGCAACTTTCCATATTCGTAGAAGGCTACATAGTTCTCTTCTTTTTTTTTCCTTTTCTTTTCTTACAAACAACAGACAAGCAATAAACTATGGTTTATAGCACACATTAAATGAAAGGGAAAATGCCAGCATATATATGAACTTCTCACTATGAACATTTCCACTGCAGTGAGTGTAAGTTAATGGTCTACCTGTGGTCTCTTCTCCAGATCCAACCATTGTTCATGGGGGAAAAATTGGTGTAGAATCTGTGCCTCTGTGAGCATTTCAAGCTTTCTTGCTTCAGCCAACCTCAATTACCCAGGCTCTAGCCAACTCAGATAATTGCTTGTCTCTCTGCTCTCCCTCTCCATCACCACGTTGCGGTGTTCTTTGTCTTATTGTAGTAACTGCTTATATGTTTGTACTCAGCCAGCCCTGAACATGCCAAATTTTGAAAAGTGAATGCTTTGCATCTGAATAGATTTTGCAAAATAGCAATGATGTTACTCATTTTCTGATATTTCAATTAATATCCTTTGTTGAAGCCAAAGCTTTGACAACTGAATGTACACAARTCCATGGAATCTGACAGGATGAACCCATGAGTGCTAGGGTGCCTAACACTATTGCAAGGTCACTCTCAGTCATCTTAGAAAGGTCATGGAGATCAGGGAGATTTCTGAAGAAGCAAAGAAAGCAAATGTCTCTATCTTCAAGAAGGGCAAGAAGCAGCATCTGGGCAACTATAGGCCAGTCAGCTTTATTGAAATGTTTGAGAAGGAGATAGATTAAATACTCCTAAAAGCCATTTCCAAACACATAAAGGATGAGAAGGGATGACTGGAAACAGTCATCATGGATTTATGAAGAGGAAATCACACCTGACCAATCCGATAGCCTTCTACAAAGAGATGACTGGCTAGGTAGATAAGGGGAAAGAAGTGGATGTTGTTTATCTCTGTTTAAGTGAGGCTTTTGACAGTCTCCTGYAACAATATCGGAGAAAAACTGCTGAAGAACAGACTATCCCCATTAATGACCTGGAAGATGGGACAGATTGCAAGTTTGCAAATGATATAGGTTTGGAAGACTGGTTGAGAGAGCACATGGTTTTGCTGACACTCAGAGGGACTCAATAGGCTGGAGAAATTGTCAGAATCTCACAGATTTCATCAAAGGCAAATGCAGATCAAGCTTCTGAAGAATGAATAACCTCATGCACTAGTACAGGCTGGGAGCTGACTGGCTAGAGAGCAGCTTTGAAGAAAAGTACCCAGGGGTCCTGGCGGACAAGTTAAACATGGGCTAGCAATGTGCTCTCATGGAAAAGGTCAATGGTATTATGGGCTGCATTAGCAACAGTGATGCCAGTGGGTCAAGGGAGGTGATCCTTCCCCTATACCCAGCCCTGGTGAGGCCMCATCTGGAGAACTGTGTCCAGTTCTGGGCTTCCCAGTACAAGAGAGACATTATCACATAGATCACTTAAATATTCTTACATGAGTTCTCTTGGCATAACCAGAAGCTTTGTAACTAGGTTGGTCTTTTTATAYCTTGGATTGCCACTAAATCACCTGCCTGCCATGTCCCTGATGACTCTGGAAAGTGACTTGCTAAGCAAATTGTCTATCACCATATATTTTTAGACAATTCTCAAAAGCAACCATTAAACTCAGATAGTCCTGAATTGCACAGAGAGGAACCCACTGCATCAAGCCATCAAAGTGTATCATATTTAAGTGGTAAATGACTTATATTTGCCAAGCTTTTCAACTCTAGGAACAAGAATGGCTTCTCAGGATAACATCTTTAGTTCTATCTTTGATGCCTCAGAAACACAATAATGCTGTTTTCTTAAATTGTTTCTTCTCTTTCCATACTCCTGCATACTCACTACCTTCCAAAACTGAATCCTAGTCAACCGACTAACCTCTGACAAGTCTATTAGGGGGAAAAAGCGTACATAACGTAAAATATAAAGAGTTGCTTTGTTGACTCTGAAATGTTAAGCTAGGAAACTCAGAAACAGAAAACATTTCTCGGACTTTGTGAAGGCAGAGGTCAGATAGACCCTCGTTTCAAGCAGGTGAACCAGTCTTGCAACAGTACAAAAAGCTGTAAAAAGGTAAAGTGGGCAGTAATAAATGGAGATCAAGAGCAGGTGAACAGTTTTGCCATCAAACATGCTCCATCAAACCTCCTCCTTCACTGCTACACAGCAATTACAAGCTGCTCTTCTTACTCGGATGGCCCTTTCTTGCACATGAGCCACAAAGCCAGCTCTCAAGTCAGAGATGAAACAGTATCTGCCTTGCTACGAGCAGTTGGGGACAGCAAGGGTTTCTTCAATGCTCTATCTGCCCAAGCACCTATGGCCACTGGAACATAACACATGTGGTCTGCACATGATGTACCACTGTGAGTAGGGGGCATCAGCTGGCCCTGACTCCCTGTGTCCTCAGCCAGCAGGTAGCAGCAGCTTCACCTTGTATTCCAGGGCAGAAGGCAGCACCAAGTTATGTTTTGGTAAGTGAAGAGGAATAAAAGGGACAAGACATGGAAAACAGATGATAGGGGTAAAGAACRTTGAGGTCCTGATTTTAAGAAATGTAAGTATTCTGTAAGAGTGGTGGAACAATGGGAATTTTGCTATATACTTAAACTTTAAATCAGAGTTGCATAAGAGAGTCAGAGAGAATCAGAGTTCTGTAGTCAAAGCTGAATACAAAACTCCGTAATTATCAAATTTCAACCTTTCCTTATTAAACACAGAAGGAGAATCATAAGAAAAAGATCATAACCCTTAAAATAAGGGCAGTCATGCTGACAATTTTTATGATATTCCCTTTAAATATTTTAGTTAACATTTACATTATTTCCATGAAATATTGAGGAAAACGTACATCCAGAGGTCTGAGTGACATGTTTCAAGATCATAGAAGTACAGAGCATTCCTGGTTTTGTATGCRTGGCAATTGTCCTTTGTCACTGAAGAGTTCTGGGAGTTTTTTTGCTGGGTTCAACAATATAAATTAAATACAAAAATAAATGAACTGCTGTGCCAAGGTACAGAGAGTAGTTGTCACTAGTAATAATTTTCTGACATAAGTAAGAGTAAATCCATATTTATAAGTAAAGATAAGCTGTACTGAAACTGCATTATGAGAAATTATTTTAAAGTTCACCTACAACCTTCAGCACATTAACTTTCTAATAATTCTAGTGCTGGTCTACAGCATGCTCAAATTCAAGATAATACTCTCAGCCTTCCACATCCAGAATGTGTTGACATCATGTTTTCAAATGTTCATGAAAATCAAAGTGCCCATATCTGCTGAAACACTCAGACATAAGAAATGAAATTCCATGTTGTTTTAGTTTGCAAATCATGCTGTTATCAAAAGGAGCAGACTATAAGGACAAACCAATAAATACAAAAAGTTGAACAAAGAACTTTATATAATTGAGTGCTCTTTCTGTAATAACCTGGTGATAATTTTTCAGACAGTTCAAATATTCTCTAACAATTACTATAGATTGTGGGRTACATATATTTCTCCATATATCTTTATTACTAATACACTATCATTGATAATGCTTTTAATAAATTTGCCATYATTAATTACAATAGCTTGTTCTTACTGGATCAAGGGGTTTGTTTGTTTTATTTAATCTTACACTCACATGATGAAAATAAGAATAGTTCCGGATTATTTTTACTCTCAGTTGTAACAATGCCCCCCCCACGAGCCATGGTAATTGTTTCTAATTACTTCTGGGTTTCATTATGCACATTTCATAGGGAAATGATTGAAAATTTAGCCCTTCAAACTAATACATGTGAAAACAGTGATACTGTTAATTATTGTAAGAGTGTCCTCAGAATAAACCTGATGGGGGCTAATTGGCACAAGTCCATATTCCTCCCCAAATACCCCATCAGAGTGTCTAGCTGCAGTGAAAAGCAATCAATGAAATTCTATCTTTTATCCCACTTAGATGTTTATATCAGGTATTTTTGCTTATACAATGATAAATGATAAAAGGTCCATTGGTGAAAGCAGTTTTCACTGTCAAATGTACATTAGTCACCAAAGAAAGCAGAGTAGGTTTTACTTCTCACTGAAGCAAAAGAGAGTTAATATATAAAAGGAACATCTTTAAAGATAAAATACTATGCAAGAAATGGCATGATTATCACATAAAAAACACATTTGAAGACTTAATCTTGTGTCTCCTGGATAAGCATCTAAACAAGATTCTCAGCACTCTGCATTCTTAAGTCTAGTTAAGTCTAGTTAAGTATCCATAGAAACTTTATGGACTGTGTGATAACACAATATTATAGGAAAAAAATGAAAGAAGTGTCTTAACACATTCCAAAGKATTTCTCTGCTAAAGTTTCTGCAGGTAACCCATTCAGTTGCCTTGTTCATCCAGAGGAGTATAAGTTAATTTAACMTACCACCTTTCATATTTGATTTATTTCAAACTGCTGTGTGCCTGAACATCTAGCAGATATATCAGCTGAAACATGTTCTGTATTTCTGTAAAGCTGTGCTTTAGCTTTCTCAGCATCTTAATATGAGCTGAAAGAAGTGCTTGACCTGCAACCATGTTGAAACCTTTGTATTGTTGAAGCCTTTGTATCAGGACAGGAAGCTAAAGATTCTGCATCAGGCACCTCCTGGACTCTGTGAAAGTTAGGAACAAGTTTTTGCACAGCTTCATTCACCATTAGAACAGTGAGTAARCAATACATAAAAGCTTTCTTCTTGCTATCAAAACTCAGCTGAAGGCACTGCAGCTCACAGATGAGTCTAACACTCTAAGGATACTATGCTTGGTGGCTGCAGAGCCCCAAAGCACAGTTGCTTCCCAGCATCTTAGAGATGATGCGTCAGGAGCACCTTAGAGATGATGCATCGAGAAGAATAATGTGGAGATCTTTTTCCTTTGCCAGAAACCAAGAAGCTAGAGCATCACCCGTGCCTGTGGAGTTTAAGGGATCTCAAGACTTTTTSCCAGCTCTATGATAGAATAAAATAAGCAGCAGGAGAGGTGGAGCAAGGGTAAATAGCAAGGAGATTGCCCAAGTTTAGAGAGCTGATTGGGGTTTTTTTTGACAAAATTCTGGTATGTTGGCTTTTCCTTTGGCCAGGGTAAAAATCAGGTGGAAAAAGACGAAGTCTATACTTTCTTCTCTTCTTCCTCAACATAAAAAACAAGTAATCCCTGACAACATTTTCTTCTCTTTATTTTAGGATCTACCATAAGATAAAAGACCATCAATTTCCCTCAATGTGCCACAAGCCAGCTGCTGTGCAGGGGGTTTCAGTGAGCAAAGGAACCCTCTGTTTTGTTCTGCACAGTCAACGCAGGCACTGGCTTCTTAGGCAGGGCTCATTCCCATTCAGCCAGGCAGTCCTATCACAAAAGATGATGCAATGTCACTACCACACAAGGTCAGGATCCATGTGACACATTACCAAAAAGAGCTGGCAAGCTCTCGTTGCTGCTTTTGACAATCAGCTTCAATAGAGCCTTGGACATTAGCCCCTCATCTACCGAGAAAAGCATTGTTGTTTAAGACTAGCAGATATTTCATTCTCTCCCAAAATGAAAATCATGAGAAACATAATGTCCCCTGAACAATCAGAATAGAAATGTAGTTTCCAGATAACAGAATTACTAGAGCATGTGACTGGTGCTAGAGCTTAGTAATAGAACAAATATCTTTCTATCTATAGGCTTCTAAGCCATATCCAGTCCAGAATGAGAGCAGTTCTAAATTATGACCATATATGAYTGGGCTATGGGCTATCCCTTATGTTAGTCTCAAAGCATTTCTGTTTGCCAGTATTACCCAGGTAAATAATTACTCATTATTTTCTCAAAATAAAAAAGAGCTCTTTGGCTTTGGATTCGCATATATTTTTACAACACAAAAGATACAGTTAGATCCGTCTTTTCTAACAATAAAACTAATGCTCTCTTCAGATARAAATCCACCAATGAAAGGACTTAAGTCCCTGTCAGCTTTATACAGCAGCAAGCACCCTCTCCCAGTTACATTGTGAATGACTCAGTCTTTAACAAATGGTAGAAACATCCACTCCCCATGTTGTAAAGCTTGAACTATCGTCCATCACCTGTTTAGTGGCATTTGGGGATTTTCTCCTCACTTTCAGTACCAGGGCCAAGTCACAATCTATGTAATAGGAAGATATCATTCAAGATATCATCAAGTACAGTTGTACTTGAATCTGAACTTCCACACTTTTTGTATGTGTGTGTGTGATGAATTTGCTTGAGCATATTTGACCATGGCAGGTAGAGGCAGCCTTAGAAACATATGACACATTCAAAAACGATGTGTAATGCCCAAAGAATGATATGTTATTTGAGAAGATGAAAGGAAGTTTGTAAAAGTTCACAGACCATATAGCACTTCTATACCAGCTTCAAGATGAACCTTTCATCATCATGTCTCTTTTGGTTCAGGTTGTCAGTGTATAACTAAACCCCTATTTTCAGACAAACCATTACTTTGAAGTCACAAATACTCTTAGAAACTCCTTTGAACAATTATTTTTCCTTTTGCCATGCTGCCATCCAAGACATATTTTATGCACACAAAAGCTGGATTTCTAGAACAATGTGAATTCAGTGTTCCAAATAACAAGCTCCTTTACTAAATTAAATACTTTGTTTTTAGCTTTAAAAATAACTGCAAAGTTCATCTTCCTAAGCTCTGCATTCAACATTGAGAAGAATACTGAAAGAGGATCAATGCCCTCTTTCATACAAGTCTCACTACAAATACCCACCCAGACAGAATTTCTATAAGGTGATATACTGATGTTGCTTTGGAATGGGATGACATCAGAAAGTTGATTCCCAAGCACAGTTTTTCAAGAGGAGAATAATTCAGCCAAATTGTATGTTTTTTTTTTCTATTCAATATCACAGAAAAGTTGGTCAGCTCCTGGTTAGGTGAATGTTCAGATATTAACGCAAAATCATAAGCAAAATTTGCTTTAGTAGCAAATACATGCCAAAAATTAATCTCTCAGAACTTTATGCTAACTGCTGAGTTTTTCATTAGACCTGAGATGGATATCAATGGGACCTTTCCCCCTATCCAGTCAATTAAGGATATCTATTCTCAAACTTCAAGACTGATAATAGTGTTGACCTGCAAATCAAAGTCTCTGATGCATATTAGCTCAACTTTCAGATTCTCATTCTCTTATTCTGCCAGTAGGAGTATTAGCTGATTGTAAGTTCTGCAATGTTTTAAGATACCCAGCTGTACTATCACATTGTTCTTGTTTAGAGATTTAATAAAAATTATTCAGTTCTTTAAAACCTATCACAAAGAGTCTTCCTGTGAACTTGTAACGTTTTCTGTGCAGTTATGTCAGCTTATGACACCAATTGTTAATGGGTATTTTATTGCCCTTCTCATGTATTTGCAGCATAATCTAATAGAGCAAATGTAGAGTYGAAAGCCATTTTATCTGCTGACACTTATTAGCATGTTTGTATTGATTTTGTTAAAATATATTTTAACTATTTCCAAAAGGATTAAAAAATTTCTCTGAAAGGCCTCAATGAAAGATTAAGGCCAGCTCTGAACATACACTTCCTATCTGTTCTCAACCAAATAAATGAAGGAATGCTTTACCAGGCCTTAGTTGGTATAAAGTATTTCACATATTTTATATATGCTGTTCAGTTTGCTGTTACCTTTCATGAGAAGACTGAAAATCCATTAATATGACTCCATATAACTTTTGTGTCTTYGCTGATTGATAGAAGTATAAGCTATGTTCATGCTTCAATGTTTAGAGAAGTACTACATAAATACTACATAAATATCTGAGTTAGTACTTTAGACTTGCTGTCAAGCCGGACACCTGAGGCTGGTTCCCCATCTCATTTTGAATAATAACTGATTTTAAAAGTTTTCCTTTGGTCACCCCATTATGCTGTAGATTCAGCAGCTGCTTCTCTCTCTAGTTATTCTGAGATGGATGTGACAGTGGGACTACATTTTATAGACTATCTTAATGCTAGCAAATGCAGCTAGCTTACAGAACAAAGCAGAGAAGTTATTCAACTTCGATGCTATTGCATTTGACAATAGAAAAGGTGATCTGATTTTTTTTTTTTTTAATCTGGCATTTTATCATTTTATTCCAAGCCACCTTCATGTTTTCCATCACAATCACACTGGTGTGGCAGCTGGGTTTCAAAGCAGTTACAGCAATTTATAAGTGATGGAATGCTCTAGGGAAATCCAGACTGGTGCTTTTAGTGATGAAAAACTAAAATTAAGAGAATTTGCAAATTTTTCATCATCATCTAAGAAGATGAGTGAAGAAAAAAAGCATGGAAGAAAAAATAAAGAATAAAAAGATACTGTCTATCACRAAGGCATAAATAGCATTTGTTTAAAAATGGGCCATTTTACTCTGTGTAGGAGTCTTCTCCAGATGTCAAGGCATTACCAGCTCCTAAATCTCAGTGCGGTACATATTCAGTACATCCAATAACTATTGGTCTGATTTTATAAAATGTATCTTATCTGGCTGGCAGCATTCAAGATGACGTCAGAAATATTTTGAGCGATCATTTGATGAAGATTTTGCTTCCTCAAATATCTCAGCTTGATTTGTCACATCCGTGCAAAGCGAATTAAAGCATCTCCCCAGTCCCAGTGGCCAAATTTACACCATTGCTATGATTTGGCCTGGGTTTCAGTACTTCCCTGTGTCCAGTCACCAACTGATGCCCTGGCCTCTGAATGTCAATGCAGCTCAACAGCACCCTCTTTCCTGCCTACTTTTTGTAATAACCAAAAAAAGTGCAAAGGATAAGATGGGAAGAATTAGGACTTTGGTTTCCCATTTGCAGCAGTAGCATGAGGATTTTTGTTTCAGCTTACTTACTGCTTAGTTGATTTACCTCTGCTTATTTCCAGTTTGTTTTGAGCCCCTAAGGACTGCTAAACTAGAATATCTACTTTCTTTGAGCTTCTAAATCCCCTTATTGCCAGCAAAAGAGTTTACATTTATTAAATAATTTGTTCTATATCTGAGTGCCTCAAAGGAGAAATGTGTTGTTTCAGCTGTCTTTAAGAAAAGTTTTGATAAAATAAATTGAACTGCACTGAAAAATAATGTTTCCTTTAGGATATCAAAAACCCTAAGAAGACTTTAGGAACCAGTTCTCTTCTTATGTAGAAGATTCATATTTCAAAGCAAAATATTAGTATTCAAGTATCTAGATTATAAAGCCACCAAACACATTAGAGATTTAGTCTTTTGTCTGCCTGCATTTTGGAGTGAGAAAGCAATAATGTGTTTTATAACAGCTGACAATTTGAAGCTTAAGCATTGGAAAGCAAAGCCTTGTTTACAGAGCTGCTTCTGAACGTCTTAATAAAAATACTCAAAGCATTTCATTTTATATGTACCACGTGGATTCAAGTACACTGATAAGGCACAGTGAATGGAAAGCTGAGGTCGCAATAAAAAACGAAATCTGCAGATCTTCTATTATAGGAGAAAATAAAAAGTCACCTGTAAACAAGCTCTTAATTTTCAAGGATAGAAGTAAACACAACATCAAAGTACTGAAGCTTTGTACTGCACCTTTTAACTTTTCCTGTGCCACTTACATAAAGAAGTATGGCATTTAACTGGAATCTACAAAGTATAAACAAGCATAAGAACCAGAAGAGTATGAACAGAATGTCCATGAAATAGCGCTTTACATATATTTATCCACACAGCTTGTGATGCAATTTGTGACTTTCATTATTATCATTATTGATAAGGATCCTGTAATATATTTTTCTTAGGCTATTTTTTTTCTCTAAATTAAAAATCATCAGATCTATTCTGACACCAGAATTTTAATAAGAATAAATAAATGCCTGTACTGATACGCCTTTACCTAATGCTCTCTTTTTCAGATACAAACTCAGTTATTTTAGGGACAACACTAGAGTACCACAAAGCCTCTTGAAAAATGAAGGATGAAAAGATTTAATACAGTCAACACAGAAAGCAGATATATAAAAACATACTGAAAAGTTCTACCATTTACATTATTCTTAATTCACCCTATTTACCTTCTTAYCTAAACGACCAACTCTTTCCAGCAGTAAGCTACCATTCACAAAGTAAAATACACTAGAACAGAATGTATCAACATTTCTTTCATTAAGGGATCTGAGGGCTTTCAGTTTCCTTGTCTGCATTGTCTGCAACGGTTGGAACTTACTTTGTATTACAAAAATAATTGTAATCAACTTGTTAGTCTTCTATGATTAGCGAGACACTGTTGGTAAATCTCTACTCCGCAAAGAAATCATGCTGTAGCAGAAGCAGATACTTAAGATCTCACGGCAAATRTATACAGGTTAGTACTCAACCAACTTGGTCAACTTTAACTTGTGTGTTATAGGCAGTATCGCGACTGCTGCAAGTTTCCATTGGAAATGTGCTCCTTTGTGACTTCACAAATGCTAATTGCAATAGACAATATGTATCCTTGTTATCTACACCTTTCACATACGGTTCATATCTGTAAGTGTTATATATGTTTACATTACAGTCTAATTCACACACTAAGAAATGAGTTTGGAAGTCTTAAGACTGATTCACTGCTGGGTAATTACCCATAGTACTGCCAAATAACAGAGTAGTATTTGGCCATGAGACACACAAGGAGATCTCTCATGGAAAGCTTATATTTCACCACACTGCTGTCCCACTGTGGTGCTATTTATGTGAGAAAATATTTAATATTAGTGAAATTTAAAAGACTGACATTTTTCTTTTATTGAGGTTTATGCACATACCAAAGCTTCATTAGAGCACTGTTTAACTAAGTGAATTCAGTATGAATCCCAGAACAAAGCATACATTTCCATGACAAAGGTGAATTCAGCATAAGAAACATCAGCAAACATAACCCACTTCAAACATGCTAACTAAAGCTGATTGAAATAAAGCAAGAAAAGAAAAACTGTTCTTTTTAAAGCTGATGGCAACACGGATCTTTGGAAAACTTGTTCTACCTATTTGTGTTTGGATAACACTACTGTCAGACTGTAACTGATGTGTTTATTTCTAAAGAATCCTGATAATAAAATGTAGTTCAATCCTCCAAAACCTGCTAATAATAATAATAATAGTAATAAACATCACCATGTCAATCAGTTAACTAGTATCCCTATGAAACAATATCACATTGCTAAATGTTTTTTTTTTCAAGCAAAAATGATGGCTATATTGAATAAGTTCTATTTTCATACTRGCAAGTAATAACTGAAAATGTTCTGCTAACATACATTTCTTTCAATTGCATACTTGAAAATCTTAGTATATAATCACTTTTAAACACAAGCAATACTATTTATCTCCATTTGACTTTGTAAACAACATAAAGCATTTTTTTTCCAATTGTGAAGAAAACTGGAAGTCAATGCATGCTATGTTTTATCTAGTTAGATAAAACTAGATAAAAAACTATGTTTTTTATCTAGATAAAAAACTAGATAAAACTATGTTTTATCATAGTATTTACCCACAAAAGTAGTTTTTCATTTTAGAAATCTCCTTCTAAACAGAGCTAATCCAATCAGCAATAAAGATATTAATAAATGTAATGTGCAAAAATATTATCTCTGATTACAGCAATAGAATACATACCAATGTTAAAACATTTGGAGAAATAAAACATCGCATTTCGGAGCGCCAAACACAGAGGTATGTTAAGTGAATAATAAAAACACACTTGTGTGTACTAATTGGATAATGACATATATTGCTTTGACTGTCAGTTACCACTGCGCCTTTAAAAGTTTCCTTTGTTAAGCATGCAATTTCACTGTTAAAAATGAATAAAAACCTATGGAACTGCCTCAAGAAAGTCTTGAATATGGTACAAATTTAACTTCAGTGTTACTTAGAAAATAATCTCCATTATAAGTCTTTGCACTTTATGTTCTTATTCGCTTTTTATCTGGCTAGGGTATGTTTTGGTGTTCAAACTTTTCTGAACCCTTATGAAAGTTTAGAGGGAGAATAATATACATATATACATATATACATTAATAGCATTAATATACATATATACTAATATGTATATATGTATATATGTATATATGTATATATGTATATATGTATATATGTATATATGTATATATGTATATATGTATATATGGAATACGGAGAGTCTCTGATCTGGACTACACAAACCTCGCATTAGAAGAAAGCCCAGTGTATATCTGCTTCTGATTTGACATCAAGACACTGCCTGTCCCCTTGTATTCTAGTGCAGCTCAAATCCAGAAGTAACACTGCAGTTTTTGCTCTGTTTTCATGCTGCATCTCCCCCAAAACACTTCAGTGATTTTTCACCTACCACTGTTGGCACCAAGACAGGGAGAGTCATCCAAACAGAACAGAACCTCAGGGTGATCTTTCACCTCAACATATCCTACCGGTAAGGCTGGCAAAATCTTTCCATATGCATAAGCAGACCCCCCAAAAAGCAGTTTTGCACGCAGGTATTTCAAGGCATGTGTCTGGTCTGAGTGCATGGGGTTTTAATCATCACTCTGAGGTCGAGACTATCAAAGCTATCAACAATATAAAACCACTCACTAACACAGAGGAGGTAGGGGTGGCAATTTCAGGAACTCAGAGCAAACTTTCCCCTCTATGCCCCACAAGCTGAGGCAAAAAATGCACAGGCACCACGCACCGCCACGCTCCCAGAGTTTTCTGCTCGCCGCTGCCTCTGCTCCCGCGACAAATTTTGGGAAGCATCTTCCTAACACACGAGCGTTCARCCACCCAACACAGATGTCACAAGGTGCATCCAAAACCACCCGCGAGCACTGGATCACAACTACAAAAGCATCACCCAGCTACACAAGAGAAAAAAACCCACAATCCCGAGGCAASATTTCCAAAATCCCCTTGCTGCACACTTGGAATCGCTCACTCTTCCTCCTCCGCGTCCTCCGCCAGCCTCTCCACCCAGCGCGCCACGAAGGGAGCGCACAGCGTCCTCCCAGGAGCCGCGGTGGCCACGGGCGCTCCGAAAACCCGCCGCCAGGTTCGCCCACGCCGCAGGCCCGCGCCACGCGCCTCCGAGCTTACCGTGGCACGGGGCGACGGGAGCCAGGCGCGCGGGGCTCCACGGCGCGCGCGGATGGAGGGAGCGCCGGCCACGCTCGGCGCTGAGAGGAGGCTGCTCCCGCGAGCAGGGCGCATCCCGCCGCGGCAGCCTCTGCCCCTCGCAGCTGGCAGCAGCAGCAGCAGCAGTGATGAGCACAGCTTGAGAGCGTCCACAATTAGCCAAATATTGTGTGGCAGCAGCAAATCAAGCTGCTAAGCCCCAGCTCGCGGATCAAAGCAAAGGACTGCTTCTGGTGGAAGCTGAACGCTTAAGGCACCGAATGCTACATTTCTTCTTCAAGATTATTCCAGCAAGCTCCTTCTGCTATTTTTACTGTACCATAATGCACTAGGTCTGGCTTTTACCCTATTGAAAGAACATGAATATATTATTATCCACACAAAAGAGCAGGTTATTGTTTATGAATTACCAGCCTTCCCAGCAACAAAGGCTATTTTCATAAGAAAACTCAATTTCATTTTAGCTCCAATTTGATTACCAGCTGAAGAAAAGCAGCCCTGCGCCTAAACCTCAAAGGATTTTTATTCATACCATTGAATGGGCTTTATTGCTTCCTTTTCAAAACTGATGTAGAAAGCTTTTAGAGTAAAACATTGACAAAAAATTATTGCGCTGCTATTTTGTGCAATAACAGAGCTGAAGAGGGGCAATGATTTCTCAGTCATCCTTCACTGTACTTCAGAACAGTAAAGGCTGGAATTAATGACAGACCATAGAGAGGAGCTAAGCCAAGGTCTCACAATGCATGTCAAATCTAAATGATCACTATACATTGAAAAGACCCAAAAAAGCCTGCAGCTGATTGATTCATGGCTTTCACAAGAAAGACAGGCTTGAAGAGTTTATTGCACCACAATTTACTCTGAATTATCATAAAAATGAATGTAGAGGCTGAATGTCACCCCGGCACACTCCAAAAACACACATCCAGGGACAAAGTTCACCCAGGAATTATAGCAGTGCTGTTCATGCTACTATAGTTAAGGGTCTGTCACTTTTCTCCTATTATAGGGGGTTTTAGCTCAGCTGTGAAGCTGTGCTCCAGAATAAAACTTGGCACAAATGTCTCATTTTAAGGGAATATATTTTTTAAACAAATAAAAAGTAAAAAGAAAAAAAGAAAAAAAAAAGAAAAAATCTTCTGACTGTTTTTAAGTTAAACATTTGTAAAAGCAGCTTGCTAAATTCTGAGGTTTTTTAACAATTGTATAACTCAAGACTGGCTTTAGGGCATTATTTTTTTTTGTTTAAGAAATAAAAATTAAGTTGTCAGACCATAGTGGGAACTAATCTAAGGTTTAAAAATGATTGATTCTTTTAAAATAGGCTATAAAACATGCAAGATAGAACAGTGGAATTGAGTTATTAGGACATTGGCTTTATCAAACATACCTGCATATTGTATTATGGAAGTTGCCTCTGTGCTACTATGATTTGAATTGGCTCAGCCACTAAATTAAGAAGTCACCGAAAAAAWTTGTATAGTAGATCAGAATGATTCTATTGAAGCCTGGAGGAGTTTGGCTCTTGGTGCTCACTTCTGCGCATCAGAGTTGTTATATCTAGGATCATTAGACTAAGTAATTTCCAAAAGGCAGCTAAGAAAAAAAATATTCTTGTAAAATTTGGAGTCCTTTCACTGCAAAATATCTCTAAATTAAAAGCAAGCCTGCAAAACTCCATCTACACATCAGAAAGATGTATACAGTGTCTATACATCAAAATTTTCAGTAAAATATTATAGTTTAGTATTGAGCCATTTGTCAAAGTTAGGTAGCTACCAACAAAAATAAGTTCACAAACAGACTACTTCCAACTCAAAGAAGTTGAGTGCAAAAAGATATTTTAAAATTCAGGTATACAGAGGTATTTGTTACACAGTCTATCCCCAGGCATACCTTCAAGCATTTCATTATTTCATTTTAATTTTTACTATATTTGAAATTTCCCAAAATAGGTAGTGATAATGGCTAAACATTCCCTTCTGGCAAAACCTTATATGGGCAAACTGATGTAGGAAGCACAGGAAATTTTTGTGTCCAAAACAAGTTTAAAAAAAMCCACCATCATTATGAAAAAAACACTCAAAAAAGTTTTCAAATTCAGAAAGTTTTAATTCTGTCATGTTTTAATTTCCTATAAATTATACAGAATGTTGCATGCTCATGTAAGTATTTCTGAATAGAGGAAGRCTACAAGCAGTTGCATTCTGAAGAGTAGTAATATTTAATATCATAAAATATTATAAGAAAAATAATATTTGTTCAGATACAGCGATTCCAAATCCAGCCCATGAGGCTTGCTGAAAACCAGGGCAATAGGAATATATGTATATGGTATATGCATACCACCAATATCGTGGGATACAATTTAACCACAGATTCCTATATTCCTATTCTTTGCACCATTTCTGTGTGAAATAGCCAGATGGTAGAGCACCAGCAGGGATCTCACATCATTGCGTAACATATTTAAGTGTTGCAGACTATGAATGTGGTCTCCAAATATACCCATAGACAAAATCTGGCCAGTTTTGCAGTGATCCCATAATTTGTCTCTGTATGTTTATGTGCGTCTGTCRTATAGAGTCATATGCACGTGCACATTTGTTTACAGCAGATGCTTTCTGAAAATATCTTTTATCTCTACCCCACATTCTTCAACAACAGAGGAGCTGTCAGAGTAGGCAAGCCTTACAAATAGGCAGTATTTTAGTAATATACTGTGCTCCGAATGGCTGAGCTGACAGAGGGGACCTTCCTGGTGATGGTTTCTCCCACATACTGATTTCTACTGTCAGCGTTGAGGACAGGTAAGCTGTTTCACACAAGGCACCATGCAAACCAAGAGCACGTGGCCTACAGCCCCCTGTTGTAAAGCTCACACCACAGAAATCTGGCAATATTTAAAACACTACTAAACTAGCAGGCAATTTGCTTGTGCAAAACAATTGTGGAGTGAGCAGACGCACCTGACAGCAACAGTCAGAAGTCTGCATTAAGATGCCTGTCAGAGCACAAGAAGTAGGGAAATAACCAACCTGTCAATGCCATTCAACTAGAAGGTCCCAACTGAACAGCTTACCCGAAGACCTCTCCTCCTACCATACATTAAGCACTATCTCCCCTTCCAGACTTACCCCACAATGTTGCTGCAGATACAGTAGGTCTCTGGAACCAGTGCTTCACCATGGGGTATTTGCACAGAACAAGCAAGAGAAGCTGTCAAGTTACTAATTAAATATAGAAGGTTTTGCAGAGAATGGACTCAAAGAGATCTTTTGTCTGTCCGGTCTTGTTCATGAAAAAGACAGGAGAAATAGATTGGTGAAGACTGGCTGAAATGCTTGGATGTAAAGAGGAAAAACGCAGAACTATGAGGTGAAAGAGGAATGAGAGGAGGAAAAAAATGGAATAAAGGAACTTTAGCAGTCCAAAACCAGAGCATAAATGACGTACAAGTACTTATATATGTGTCTGACAACCATCTGAAGTTTTCTTAAAGAGAAGTGCCTTCATGTGGATCCACACACAAAATCCAGCCAGTGTTACAGCTTGTTCACACATTCCCATATCAGCATTAATAAAACAGGGAAAAAGTACCCTTACAAAGGCACTACTTCAGCCTCTACATCAGTGTTTTACTTTGCAGAAGTGATACTTCTTGAGTGAACTGGTCTCCCTGTGTGCTTTTAGCCTTTCAGTACACACTCAGATGGACCACTCATGATCACAGCAATTTCCCTCCGTAACAGAGCCAAGGTTGAAGTAGTCAGTAGCCCCCAACTTGCACCATAGCCCCAAGGTCCATCATGGTGACTTCTCAGTTGCATCAGTTGGTATGAATGCCATTGCTAGCAGCAGTGTAATGTGTTATGCTTCTGGGACCATAGCAGACCACAGCAAATCAAATTCTCCTCCTTCACTCTCTTCATCTCACCAGCTGCTCTGTAGATGCACCCAGGGAAAATTAACTTTAAGGGATTATACTCTACAGAGACCGAATAGCAATCATCACTGTGTACAGACACACGAAGATTGCATCGTCCAAAGAAAGAAAAGGAAYTATAAAGCACAGTACAAAAAGCAGTTTTAGCTATGGAATCAAATGGAAACAGAAGAAAAAGGCTGAATATTGGAATTTGTTTCCAGATGGCAGAAACTAGACCAAGAGAGCTACAGAGTATTTTCTTAGTGGAAGCTGTAGAAATCCCATTTTAACAAATTTAAAACTGCTAGGCAGAAAGAATAGATCAGTGTGCAAGAGCCCTTTTCCCCAAGAGAGGGAATATTTGCTGGGATCTTTGAAAGAAGAACTACAAGGTAGCTCACAGTTTCTGTCTGCTTTACCATAGGAGGTGGCAAAACTACCAGGCTTGGGCTCCTAGTCAGTTATTCCAGGCAGCCATCAAACAGAACTGCCTGGAAGAGGGAGAGACCAACCCAAAGCCGACACAGACAGTCATGGGGGCAGAGGAGATAAAGCTGGAGTTTCAGCTRGCACGATTGGCACTGGTCTGTCAAGACATCAACTCCTTAATCACATACATTTTTTTTTCCATGATTTTCAGGGAAAATTGGTTCAGTTTGTCACAGGTAGAACAGCTTTTCATTTTCAGCAGAACAGGGAGACATATGTTATCCACTGTGTCTTTTTGTTGACATAGATGTGGTCAGACTACCTTAACCTAAACTCAGTTTAAATCTTTGTATGGATACAGCTCCTTGGCTGAAATCTTCTCTATCCCTATACCTTGAATACGTTGATTGAAATCCTCTATCCCTAACCAGAAAAAAATACTATTTATGAGAAATAATACTTAAAATGGGAAAACAAAACTTTTCATGAGAGTTGGATGCCAGATAAACCCATGTAAAGTCTAAAGACTAGCTGTTATGGGGGGAGTATTTTAAGACAGCAAGAGGAAAAAATAAAGTTCAGTTCCAGGTAAGATTATGGTAAATTACTGCTTGAAGTGGATTTGAATTGAAGACGATAACTTAGAAACATCAAAGAAGACAGCTGTTAAGTGAGGGCAACATAGCTAAGCTACATCTAGGAATAGAGGCTATAGCTAAGAATAGTTCCAAACTGCAATAGTTATTTTGGGTCAGTCCTGTACTACTGGCATGAAAGGCTCTCTAAAGAAAATAATTCTCAATAACTAGTCCTATTTGTGATACAAGGCAGGTAGTTATGTCTTGCTTCTCTGGTTCTTCTTCCCACTGCATATTAACATGCTGAGAACAGGCATGTTTGAGAAAATGTGATCATTATGGCACTAGCACTCTCTTTTATTCTTCTTTKCTTTATCTCAGAGAAAGAACCAAGAATATCTTTTCAACTGATATTTCAAAATAAAAGATAGTTCTCAAAACGTCAGGGCTATTGTGTGTGACAGGATATAGTTATATCTGCTGCAGTGCCACTGGAAGGAGTTAGCTTGGTTTTGGGAGGAAGTTCTTTTTTGAAAATGAACACGGAGAATTAAAAAGAAATGGAAAAGGAAGCAAAGGTTGAAGCAAAACACAAAGGGTCTATTGGACAGCACTTCTATTCTTCTCTGTACGGTGCATTAAGTGCATTATAGTAAAAATGAAGGGGATTTCTTTCTTTCTCTTTAAAGTCCAACATTATTGAACTTGAAACCTTTAACTGTGAGCAAAGCTGTGGTTTTTTCTTTAATACAATTCTGCTATTGATTTCTTCATGCATTTCATCTGAATGATTCTGACAGTTTAAAGAAATACATTACCTTGATGAAAGATACAATTTTTCTCCTGGAGAAGGGCACTTGGGTAGGCATGTGTGACGTATCAGGCATGTGAATTTTAAATGATGCTCTGAAGTACAAGAAGAAGGAAAACGAAATTTTAAAASTAATCCAATTCTCCTCAGCGAAGTGAGACTCTTCACAAGCCAATCTAAAGCCTTATCAGATATGCTTCACCTTTTATGAGTGCAACCACCTCTTCTGTACTCCCACCCCTTTCCATCATCCAACCTTTCTGCTCTATATACTTCTTTTCCATTGTTTTTCTTTACCTCTCTTCACTTGACATTTTCTCATGGCAACTATGCATTAGCTTACTCATTATGCAACTTCTATAGATTTATTTTTGCTAGTGGAGGAAAGTATGTTTTTGCTGCATTTTAGTATGTTACCACAAAAAAAAATGCAGACTTTCTATTACAACCCAATAACCATTATAGAAAAGTGTCTTCTCATTTTCTGTCACAGTCTTCCCATTGACACATCTACTTGCTTTGGCTACCCTACACTTTTGGCATACATTAACAAGGCTCCTTTTTCTTGCAAACAAGAAGTACATGAAATTCACAGACTTGAAGATAAGAAACAATCATCTAGTCTAACTTCCTGCATTATGTACCCTATCATATTTTTCCTGTATGTATTCTTATTTCAAGTTCAAAAGCTTTTCTGGAAGAGAATGCATGCCTAATCTCAAGTTTAAATTTAGGCAATAAATCGTGCTCCTTCCTCTAGTCTGAATTTGTCTTTTAGCCACTTTGAAGAGGAAGATTTTCTCAATTCTTCTTAGTAAGAATGTTCCCTGGTTTTGGTTTCAACCTGGGGACATACTCATCTGAACACTGGAACATTCTGAACACTGTCTGTCATTTTTGCCCATGCTACACATATCTACAATACATGTGAGGAGAAATGCCCATTACTTATCCATCACTTGTCCTCTCAACATTCTGTCAGCTGATCAAATGCAAACCTCAGTTACTCTGGTGGAAGTGTAGAGGGATTGCAGGAAAACATAACGTTAAGAAGAGATATAGAAATTAGCAAGAGAAGAAAAAAAAGAGCTTCATGGATAAATCATATTCAGGAAGTCTGGAGCAAGGGTTTTCATTTCCATTCTGAGATTCCAGCTGTTGACATATGCAAGTTTCAATCACTGTAATTTTATCACTAGCAAAATCTTTCTCACCTGTCCCATTGTCTCATGCTCTGCAATATCTAGAGTCCTTAAAATGGCACTGTGAAAAGAAAGAAAGTAGAGACACTGCAGCTGCAGAAAGGGTAGGGTAGACAGTAACATAGTCCAAAAGTTGCAACTTCCCAGGCTATAATGCAGGAAGTTAAAAACACCCCTCCTGTTTTTTCTCYACTGCATAGAAAAGTGGTACACACTATCGTTCCATTCTGGATTATTCCTCTAAATTYGAATAAAGTATCTACTAGCATTGCCTCCCACAGACTCAGTGTGGCTGAAGAGAAAAAGGCAAAGACACAGATTTTGTCAGTGCTTTAGACCAGCTCCTGAAACTGGAAGGAAGGTAATAGTAGAACAAACTATTCAGTGTATGGTAGCCAGCTTACAGCTGACTTAGCGTGTTATTCTGCAAGCCACTCCATTTCTGTGTAAACATTTAAGAAGAAAGAAAAATAAAYGAAATCTCCAGCTTATATTTTGGAATATGCAACACAGGAAATGGATGAGTTAGTTCCCTTTCAATATTTCCAATGCCAGAGCAAGAAACCAAGGACTATGCACACAAGATGCCCCTCCCAAAGAATCATCTTTCGGCTTGTAAATCAGAACAGGCACAAGTCTGTCTTCCATGAAACTGCTCCTCACTCACCTGCACATCTCGTTCAAGAATCAATAGTGTAAAAGGAAATAATCACGCTGCTTTCAAAATGGCTCAACCAGTATGATCTTTCTTTTAGTTAACCAAACCAAAGCTCAGGTCACATGCACAATGTGCAATTGCCAAAATAGGCTAGATGTCTCAAATTCACAGTATACAGACTGTCATGCATATTAAGCAAAAAGAAAGCATGCTTTTGTCCACATATAAAAAWCACAGTACTCCAGAGGCCAAGTGTGTAAGGCCCTCCTGGAGGTTTTCCTTCTTGTTTTGCTCTTTGACAGGCACCTGTAGAATGACTCTTGCTAGGTTACGTAATCACACACTCTAAAAGTAGTGAGTGAAGTAGCTCCTGTCTTGGTTCAGTTCCTTGCCACTGGTTGCAAGAGAACATCAAGACAAAAGGCCTTTTGCTTTATGAAGTTGCCAAACTTCATAAACTTCAGTTGGTGGCATTGAGGAGCTAATTGAGGAGCTAATGACTTGGYGAGTCAAGAGCGTTTATTAGCTTAGAGAGAGTTATATTTATATCATTTTTCCTGTCCACGTGCTGCCTACACAGCAAAATAATACAGAGCTTCCCTCAGGACATATAGGCAGTGAAATACACATGGCACCACACTATATAACCCAGGCATTTGGTTTGTCTGAGAAAAAAAAGTCTTAGCTTGACCTAGGTCAARCTGAAGATATTCCAAGGAGAAAGACAACATGAAAGAATATGAAAGATGGAAAACAAAAAATACAACAAGAATTGATGCTGCACAGGGACAGAATCACTTCAAACAATGGAGCAACCCAGAGTAAGATCACCAGCAAATGACATTCTGGTTTGGAAATGCCAAGTGCTTCCAAGCRGAGTTACTTAAGCCCATTAAAAGAAGAAGAAATGAATTGCTTCTGGATAAAAGCCATATACTTAGCACTCTTACCAAGTTGTAGGAAGTGTAGTTTCCAGGCCTGCCTTGTCATTGAAGGAGTTCGATCCCTGTAGAGGCACTCTTGAGTAGATGTTCCCATTGAGAAGTCCAGGAGAGGTCTCTCTCCTCCATGAAATGTAAGTCAAAACAGCAGGATTCTCCCTTCTCTGCCATTCCTACTACATAAATATATATTGTCAGTATCTGCAGTGAAAGAAGCATTCTTTATTCTTAAAACTGGGTTTTTAGGCACACTATCTTAAAAATCAAGAATAAATTTCATTATTATTTTTCTTCAACATAACTGTTGTCTTCCTTAATTTCTTAGGATTTCTCACTGTACTTGAATAAGTTAATTTCTGTTTCTCCTGTCATGCTTTTAGAAACACAAACCCAGAACTTGACGTATTGGTCCCCTAAAACTATTTGGAAAAAATGCTSTTGTCACATAATCTTGACAAGGATCAAAAATCTTGACAGCGGAAAATAAGGTGTTGAGTCTACCCAATATTCTGCAATATAATCTTATTAATAATCATTATTCCTAAAGACACAGCAGGAAAGTAAAACTCAAAAATGGATTGGGACAAAAGTCCATTCAGAATCATATCCCATTTCTCATGCTGTCTACTAGCAGGTAGTTGTTTCCAGGATATCATCCTGGTAATGAAGGGTAAAGGGATTTCCCAAGTCAAGAAATGAAGTCAAATAACTACATTCAGTAACTCACTGATGGGCCAACCAATAAACTTCTATATGCCGTTTACAATAATTTTTTCTAGCTTTGTTCTTATCATATTGCCAYGAAAATATAGAAAAATAACACACACACCAATGTAGTTCTCAATCCCACATTACAATATCTGTGTAGGCAGATTATCTTATAAGATATCCTTGACTGAAATTCAAATTTAAAATTAAATTTCCTTGTCATCCATTTACCATGTTAGAACAACAAGCACTACAGTGTCTGCTGAAATAAGGAATGCATACGCTCAGGCCATCTTTATTCTTTATTCAAGTTAAGCATTCCTACAGTCAAGGACAATACAAAAATAGATCGTGTTTGCTGCAGTGCAAAGGCAAAGATTTTTTTTTTTTTTTTTTTTTTTTTTTTTTTTTTTTTTTGCCTGAGAGCACTGCAAATGCCACTTTTGCTTCACAAGAGAATCTGCCATAGGAGGTGTGAGCCAAACTGCTTTGTTCAGTACGTAGACTCATTTGGAGAGCAGAGGCAAAGTTGGGTGCTTCAAAGCAGCAATCAATCAGGGTCCTGCATCTAGGGAGGAATAACCTCAGACACCAGGCAAATTAGGAGTTCACCATCTAGAAGGCAGCTCCGCAGAGAGGGATCTGGGAGCCTTGGTGGACAACGTTAGCCATGAGTCAGCAGTGCCCTCGTGGCCAAGAGGGCCAATGGGATCCTGACCTGCATCAGGAGRAGTGTTGCAGCAGGTCAAGGGAGGGGATCCTGTCCCTCTCCTGAGCTCTGGTGAGGCTGCACCTGGAGTATTGGGTGCAGTTCTGGGGTTCCCAGTACAAGAGTGATGAGGAACAGCTAGAGAGGGTCCAGCAGAGAGCAGCCAAGATGATTAAGGGACTGAAGTATATCTATCTGATGAGGAAAGACGAAGCAAGCTGGGCCTGTTTAGCCTAGCGAAGATTGAGAGGAGATCTCTACATGTACAAATACCTGAAGAAACAATGTAGGGAGGAGGGGGCCAAGCTCTTCCTGGTGGAGGCCAGTGACYGGACAAGGGGCAATGGGTACAAGCTGAAACACAGGAAGTTTCGTCTCCAGGTGAGGAGGAACTTCTTTACTGTGAGGGTGCCAGAGCCCTGGCGCAGGCTGCCCAGGGAGGCTGTGGAGTCCCTTTCTCTGGAGATCTTCAAAACCCACCTGGATGTCACCCTGTGCCCCGTGCTCTGGGTGTCCCTGCTACAGCAGGGGGGTTGGACTAGATGATCTCTAGAGGTCCCTTCCAACCTTAACCATTCTGGGATTCTGTGAATCACAGTGCTCCAAACCAGCCCCTCAAGGCAGTGTTTCTTGCTTGGTTGTTTCCTATGGAACTTATTTCCCTCAACATGCACTGCCCAAGGTTCTAGAAGACTAGACTCTTCAAGGGCATGTGGAGAAGCTGATAGACCTTCAGCTGTATTATGCACCAACCTATGTGCTCAAGCTGAGGAATTTCACATGGAAATCGAGATTCAAACTAGGAGGCACCAGGTAAACCTCCAGACTGTGGTTCCACTTGGGAAGTCCAGTTTGCAATATTTGGTTTCAGTGCCTTAAATCTGCCTATATATTTTGGTTTATGTGTCTGTATGTTCTGAATTGAATCAGGCCCATAGTTACACGTGTACTTGTGGGGGTGTGGGGGAAATATATTTGCTGCACAAAAGCAGAGGCTGTCACTGCCATCTAAGTCAAATGAGGATACATTCAGCTGTGTGTGAAGACCCAACATGATTTAATCCATCCATGAAAACACAGAACTATAACAGAAACCTTAAGATTGGTAGGAATGAGCAAATGTGTATATACAGGTGTGAAAGCACCAGCAGGAAAAGTAGAAGGGGAGCTATAGAAATGGCAGGTTTTGGTATGCCAAGCAGATACTCCAGGCTCCAGGACATGAACACATGGAATACCTCAGAAGATCCAGATGGAGAAAGCAGAGGACTTCCTACACCCAGACTAAACCAAAGACACAGACTCAAGCCATCATGAGATCATGGCAGAGATAATGAGATAATGAAGTTGAGTGATAAGACAGCAAGGAGATAAAAGACGGTGAATACAGCCTAATGAGTCACACAGGTGGGACAGGATGAAGAAACAGAGGACTGCCACCACTGTCAACTCCTAGAGCATGCAAAAGGCATACCCAAAACCTGGACTGGGTGACCATGTGTTGAAGAATGCAGGAATTTTGAGGGAGGCTTGTTTTCTGTTCTGGCTGGGCCCTCTAGACATGCATGTTGGTACTTGTGAGTATGAAAAGGAGAGTGGAATCAGCTTCTTTTTAATTACAAAAAAAAATAGTGGTGAAACTGTTACTTCTGCATCTCAGGAGAGGAAGTAGATTTCTCAAGGAAACAGAAATCACAGAAATTATTCTTGACTAACAAATGCACAACTATCAAGTGACTCACTTTAAAGATCTATTGTTGATAACCTGGTGGCTATACAGAATGTTCACAAAAGACCTGTCAGCTGCTTCGAGTGAATTTAGGGGGAGAGGATACTTGAGATATTAAGGAATTACTTCTGGTCATCAAAGATTCTGTCCCTACTACACTAAACTCAGTCATTCTTGCTCTAATTGAAATAAAGCATGGAACAGCTACTAATGACTGCCATTGCTGTCTAGCTGTTTACAAGCACTACATTTGCAATTCCTCCTCTGCAATTCCCCATGAGGGAGTAAAGTGCATTTCTACACTCAGGCTGTATTTCAGCTGAGAAGTGCTACATGCACGTGCTAATGGGAAAATGGTCCCTGAGCCCTGAAGTGTATTACCTGTGGTAAATTAATCATTTAATATATGTATACATTTATGTAATRTTTACCTAGGAGTTACTCTGAAATTCTCTTTGAATAATACACAATTAGATTTAAATATTTTCCACAGTTTTCCTTTCATGAGCATATTTTCCAAATTTTCTACAATAATTCATTCTCCGGCTACATTTCAAATGGTTTGTAAAATTTTACTAACTCACAAAGATATAATTTGCATAGAAATGAAATTCAGGAAAAAATGCTGAAGCAAAGAGAGGAGATTTATACTAACTATAGCGTCACAAACAATTTCTTTCATAGGTGCTTTTGAGTGCAGTTGGAAACAGTCATTTAAAAGAATATTATCAAAGAACATGCTGTACCAAGAAATGGTATATTATAAACCTGATTCAAACAGCCACATCTAAATTCCACATTCAGATGGATTGAATGATTGACTGATTATTACTGGCATTTATTTCAGAGAAAGAGGGCAGCTTGATAAAAATATACTGTTCAGTCAATGGTGTGCTATGATGGATAAAGAGGTGAAAATCACAAACATTTAAATCCAACAAAAGGAAGAAGCCATAGAAAGTAGTGAAAAAGAGTGAAGTGAATTTGTTCCTAAGTAATCATCTTTTAGTCTACCCTATTGATAGTCTACTTTAGCAACCAGTCTCAGAAAATAGAATCACAGCTTCTCTTTACAGTCAAACCATAAAGAAAAGCTGTAATTAATTTGTAGTCAATAGTAAGCTCTTTCAACAAGCTTTGAAGAATCAGAGAATGGAAGTATCACTTTTTAAGCTGTACTTCAAGGTTTAAAAAGAAGCATACGGAAAATTGCTCCATGGACAGAATTTATGACTCACAGCCAAAGAAGGGCAACTGCTCACTAAGTATTCTTTTTCTTTGAACCTATTGTGCATCTACTCCTGTTAGTCGGCCTATTGTGCATCTACTCCTACTAGTCTCTATTTGCCTGCAATATAGGTCTTTCTTGATTAAATGTTGCATGCAGTTCTTTAAAGCAAATAGCCTGAATATTGGTCCTATATATCAGGAAGCTGACACACACACTTCAACATACTGTACCATACAAGCCAAAGGCAACCCTCAAATAGTGCTTTCCGGTGACTTTTCTCCACATGAAAAATTCTGGAGCTCCCTGGACAGAGGAATCCAGAACTGGAGCTATGACCCCCAGGGATTTCAGATCACCACATATAACTGGAGGTCGTAGCCACGCACAAACTCTGTAGACATGCAAGCAAAGTCTCTCACCTAGAGCACCTTTTCACACAAAAAGCAGCCACAAACATTTTCTGTTTCACAGTTGATGAGTTAAAGTGCTTGATAACTGCCTCTTTTTCCATGAGCACAGCAGCAACTCCCCTCTGTTTCACTTCYACCTGTCCTGATGCCTCTGCCCATGTGAAGTTCAGCAGTGAAGTATATGAGATAGTGAAGGAACATTCTTGCAAATAATCCCTTTCACAACTATTCTGTGTTAGCCCACTCTTTACATACCTAAATAGCACCATTCACATCAAACAAAAACACATTCTACGATACGATTTCAGAGTTTGGGGGGTTTGTTTGTTTTTCCCCTAGGGGCATGCTGTTCTGAAATACTTGAATAATTTCATTCTCTCTTACCCAAAAGGAACATTAAAAAAAAAAAAAAAAAAAAGTATAGAAATAGAAAGCAGAGAGAAAGCAGCTTGCTGGCTTTAAAATATTGACTGATTTCTAGGAAAAGCTTAGCGTGAACAAATAAAAGGTTTGGATAACAGGCACGTCATGTTTGATCATGTCCCAAGGAAGAGGTCTAGCTCAACTGTTTAGTAACTTGCTTGTGCAGAACTCATCACAGGCCACAGATTGCTAAAATAAATAATAAAATCCTAATATAATATAATATAATATAATATAATATAATATAATATAATATAATATAATAATATAACATAACAAATACAAAGAAAACTACCTAACCTTGTCTAGAACAAAAATATAATTCAGCAATTTTAATTCTTAACCTAATATTTCCAGATACAAAGAAATCCTACAAACATGAAGTAGTCTCTGAAAGGCAACCACTGATTGCCCCTCAGATCTCACATTAAAGTATGCTGACAGATCAAATTAACTGAATAACCTGAAAAATGCAGTTAACAGTTCACATAGTTCTCACAGGGTTGTTCTGTTCTGTCTTGTATATTGAGATAGAGGAGAATTGCTGCACTCTCCATTTGCTATTCCAGTGCTTTATCACACAGTGCTCATGCAGAGGGTGTTTGGAGAGTTAGTTACAAGTCATTCTTAAAGATCACATCTCACTGGTATAACAATCAGGTTGTACTCAAGAGAGTCAAAATAGAAAGAGGTGCTAGAATTACATAAGCAAGCAGAAATTAATGCTTGTCTTTATATTCCATTTTCCTCAATCTTTAGCCAGCAAAGAAAAAAGCCAGCAGAAAAATATGCCAGCATAATAAGTTCTTGTTAAAAAAAAAAAAAAAAAAAAAAAAAAAAAAGACATTTTTCACGCGAGGAGAATGTGGAGTGGGAAAGGTAAGGATGGTAGATTCAATTGGCGAAGCTCCATTGCTCAGGTTTGGCCTTTACGGTGGACTGACAGTCCATAACATTAAGAGATTTTTGTGTGTGTGAAATTTTGTAAAAATGAAACTAGAAAGGTCGTCCAGAACTGCATCATGAGGACAAGAAGTCTTCCATCATGAGGACAAAAAGGTGCTCAGGAATAGCCAGAATGGATTCACCAAAGGGAAATCATGCTTGACTAACCTGATGGCCTTCTGTGATGGAATGACTAGCTGGATAGACAAGGGGAGAGCAGTAGTTGTCATCTATCTTGACTTCAGCAAGGCTTTTGACACCATCAGTCACAACATCCTCCTGGACAAGCTATGGAGGTGTGGGACAGATGAGTGGATTGAGAACTGGCTGCATAGCAGAGCTCAGAGGGTGGTGATCAGTGGCGCTGAGTCCCGTGGGAGATAGCCGTGTCCCCCAGGGGTCAGTAATAGAATCATAGAATCATAGAATGCTTAAGGTTGGAAGGGACCTCAGAATCATTTAGTCCAACCCCCCTGCTCACGCAGGGTCACCCAGAGCATGGGGCACAGGGCTGCGTCCAAGTGGGTTTTAAAGATCTCCAAAGAAGGAGACTCCACAGCCTCCCTGAGCAGCCTGTTCCAGGGCTCTGTCACCCTCACTGTCAAGTCCTCCAGTCCTCCAGTCCTGTTCAATTTATTCATCAATGACCTGGATGAAGGAACAGAGCACCCCCTCAGCAAGTCCGCTGATGATCTGAAACTGAGAAGAGTAGCTGATATCCCAGAAGGCTGCACCGTCAACCAGAGAGACCTGGACAGACTGGACAACTGGGTGGTGAGATACCTCATGAAGTTCAACAAGGGCAAGTGCAAGGCCCTGCACCTGGGGAGGAATAACCCCGGACACAGTACAGGCTGGGGACTGACATTCTGGAGAGCAGCTCTGTCGAGAGGGACCTGGGCATCATGGTGGATGACAAGATGATCCTGAGACAGCAGTGTGCCCTGGTTGGCCAAGAAGACCAACAGGATTCTGGGTTGCATTAAGAACAGCGTCTCCAGCAGGTCAAGGAAGGTGATAGTCCCTCTCTACTCATCCTTGGTGAGGCCACATCTGGAGTACTGCGTCCAGTTCTGGGCTCCGCAGTACAAGAGGGATGTGGAGCTGCTGGAGAGAGTCCAGCGCAGGGCTACCAGGATGATCAGAGGCCTGGAACATCTGCCCTATGAGCAAAGGCTGAGAGAGCTGGGYCTGTTCAGCCTGGAGAAGAGGAGGCTGAGGGGGGACCTGATCAGCGTGTATAAATACCTCAAGGGAGGGAGGGAGGAGGAGGGGGCCGGCCTCTTTTCAGTGGTGGGCAGGGATAAGACTAGAGGAAACGGCTTCAAACTGAAGCATCGGAAGTTCCACAGGAACTTAAGGAAGCATTTCTTCACTGTGAGAGTGACAAAGCACTGGAACAGGCTGCCCAGAGAGGTTGTGGAGTCTCCTTCTTTGGAGATCTTTAAAACCCGCTYGGACGCAGCCCTGTTCCACGTGCTCTAGGTGACCCTGCGTGAGCAGGGGGGTTGGACTAGATGACCTCTAGAGATCACTTCCAACCTTAAGGATTCTATGATTCTATGATCATAAAATGTTCCAGAAATTAGCTTGCCTAATGTCCTTGACTAATCCACACAGGATATGTGTGCTTCTTGTACTCTCAAACATTACTAAGACAAACACTAAAACCTTGACTCCCTATATGAATTGTGTTCCCTTATGTCCATTACAAGATACACACATAATCCCTAAGGAGAACCCTTCCAATCTTTTACACTTGCTTTGTACTTGGTTTTTATCATAGCAAGTGGCCCAACAAACAGAAATATAATAAAGATYGGCTGCCAGTGAATTTCTTACTCCTTACATCTAACAGGAACATATTTTTGTCACTCTCTCACAAGTTTTCCCTAAGGTGTCTGATATTTGTATGATATCCTGGTAGGCAGATCCTTGGAAAACACACYGGTAGCCTTTGTACAAGAAGTTTTAATCGAGTAGACTGTCCTGTTGAATTTGTCAGTTCTTTGGAAATAAACAGTTTCATCAAATAGGTATCTTGTTTCATCATCAGTTTTGCTCCTTGTTTCAGYATCAGTTTTTCTAGAAGTGTGAAAACAGGGGTCAGCACAGACTCTGCACAAGGTCAGAAAGGAATAATATTACCTTTTGTATTTTCCTATCTATCTTTATTTCCCCTTGTAGCTCACCATACTTGTTCTCACAGCAGTCTGCTTTTCTAAGTAATGCCTGTGCTATTGTCTGGGAGCTCAAAGAAATCATTGGCTGGTTTGTTTCCATAGACCCAGAAATACAGACATTTATTGGCAAATTAGATTCATAATAGTAACTTCAGGGAAAGGCATGGTCAAGGCTATGATATTCCATACCCTACAGGTAAATGGAAGTACAAAATGAAAGGCATCTTTCCCTGATGAAAGTTTAAGCCAGGTATAGCAGAAAACTATGAAGAATCTCTATAGGTAACCTACAGTGTTCATGTTCTTCTAACGTATATACTTTCTTCATAATTTAATGTCAGAACTTCACTTCCTATTCAATGGTATATAAAGATAAATAAAAAGAAATGAAGAGGTTTTGCAACTTTAGATAGAAAGCTCTATATATACTATTTTTTTCATGTAATGCTCTAAGATATTAAATTGTGTTTCCTAACAACAGCTCTTTTCAAAAGAGTCACTTGATGTCACATTTAATATATTACGTAGCTCTGTAGAATAAGAGCCACATATCAGAAATAAGTAGCATCAGAAAACAGCCAGCAATTCTTCTTTAGAAGAAAACAGTATTAAATCTTGGATGGAGACAGAGCTTTCACACGCCAGCTGCACCAGTCAATATATACACTCCCTCATGAAGCAATACAGATGAACCTGTTAGAAAGATTAGAAGAGCACTCGCAAGAACTGTTAGCATTAAGGACAAAACTAGCAATTCCCAACATCTGGCCTAATGCTATAGGAAAGAATAGTTTTGCTCCTGTGCAACATTGCTGCTCATTACCAGTAATCATGAGTAAAATATCATAGGGCTCAGGCAAATGTTGTATCTATTGTGCTGTGCTGTTTGGCATATCCACACACAGCATCCCAAGCTCCTGAGCATACCACTATCTCATGCTATCCAGCTGCTTCTGAGATGGTCTGCGACTCTACCACACATTCAAAGGGTATATCTAATCTAACAGATGTGTCTAAGCAGATAATCCATAACATTTCTAGACATCTTGCTTAGGACATTAAAACATTAATAAAGAGAAAGCAAAACTATCTTTAGGAGGAGGAACAGCAGAAGAGGTTGATAAATAATTTTAACACAGCTGCTTTGATCCTACTGGAGGTTGTGTGCTTGTGCATATGGAGGCAAGGCCTATGTTTATGGTCTAGGAATCAGATGCTGAGTATTCAGTATATTTTTGAGTCTCTCTGTCAGTATTTCCAGATTTTTAATGAAGGCCTTGAAAAATATGCTGATTATGGACTTCATGCTTTACGCAGCAGGTGCTTAAGATCTTTTCCTTTCTGAATAAAGACACATCCTGAGAAAAGATGAGCAGCCTTTTCAGCCCACCCAAACTACCATAAATAAATGCAGCCAGATCTGTTTCCAGTTAGGAGATCAATACATCTTTCCAGTGACAAAGAGATAAACAACACCCACAGCCTCCTAAAAGAATAGATGATTTGGTATATTAAATGATCCAATTTTAAACATGAGATTCCCTGCATACCTAAGGGCATCTGCTGTCTTTCTCCTGCTGCCTCTCTACAGGCAGCCAAGTTTGGTGTTTTCCACACTAGAGGTTTCTTTGGGTTTCTTTCTGCCATCTAGTCTTTATCCTGTACACCTGGACTGCCCCTTAATTGATAATGTAATTATCAGCATAGTCATATTACTTCACACTAAGCATTTTCAACCATTTATCACAATGTTGATCTTTATTTTAAATATAAATCAGGCAATCATTTATGTCTTTTATTTTCTTTGTATTTATTCAAGAATATTTAACTGTAGACAAAAGGTGACTTATTCATTATTCATCCTGAACAAGGCAAGTATGGCAATTTGAAAAGCCTGACATTTGAGCTTTTTGCCAACACTAGCAAAATTATATCCTTCCCATTGTAAATCAATGAAGTAGAATCATTGTGCACAAAAGAATTAAATTGCCTTGTCACTTTAATAAGGCCACCTTATATACAACCTTCAACCAATGCCATTGTGCAGAAAAAGGGTGCATCCTTTGCCTCAGCTGCCTCAGATCTCAGTAGGCTTTCCAATTAAATGAACATCCTCTTAGTCTTTCACTCCACTCCACTCTTTCTCTTTTTTGAGAGGCGATGTCAGAATGTCATAGGCATAACTTGCTATCAGTGGCATGCACACATCAGTGTGTATTAACTTCCTCCAACTAGTGCCTTCTTTTGGCAGCATTTTTAACTTGTTTGTCAATTCCAAAATGATGGAACTCCAAGAAATGGGATTTTTTTTTATTGTTTACAGTGCCTGGATAAAAACTGCATGGAAATAGCTATCTGCAAAACAAGAACACTACACAAATATGAGAATCCTTTGCCGGCAATGTAGATAATGTAAAATGGCAAAGAAACAACATGTCCAATCAAGCAGAACACAAGTGGTGTGAGCCAGAAAAGGAACAACTTCGTGTCGTTAGGACCCTATTATTATAATCAGACCTGATTTTTCCCATCTAACACTCCTTGGATGTATTTTACTCTGAGAGCAGAAACCTTCAACCAGCCATTTCCAGGCTTTTGAATGACTATCCAGAAAAGCTATTTCATAATTCAACAGCAGACGGCTACCTATAATAGTAACTTGCCTTCCCCTCCTTTCAAATGTAGGCTAGTGTGCAGAGATTGAAAGAGCAACTTCAGCCTGGATTCTTTTCCCATATAGGAGAAATGAACACAATGAAACAAAACTGTGTGTGCTAATAGTCAAAACACAGAAAAGCCAGTGAATCTTCATGTTTCAAAATACATTCAAGAAGCTGTAACTTTACAATTGTTTTGGAATCTCAATATTTTGCTCYGTTTTGATAGATAACTAAAAGGTATGCAGTAAAGAAAAACAAATATAAGAACAAAACCAGTGACAATACTCTTGATGCTGTTACCATTTTGAATTTAGTCAGAAAACATTAATAACAAATGACCTTTTTCTGAAGGGCATTTTAAGGAGACCAAGCAATTTTCTGCAATGTGGTTACCATAGTGATTGGCCCTCTAAAAAGACCAGAAAAAAAAAATGATGTACATCTGTAATCAACCAGCTACAGCAACAACAAATGGTTTGATAAAGCAACACTGAGCTTAATTCCAAGCCGGAAAGACACTGGCTTTTGAAAGTTAAGTATAAAAGAAACTATTCATGGGTGGAAAATAAGTCCTCTAGTAACTATTACAGAACATTTATGATGACTCAGAAGGGATTTTCCTTGAAAAATACATTAATGCACAAAAGATGATTTTTTTTTTACTTAGAATCTACTTCATCATATCCACTGTACTAAGTCATTCAGAAAAAGAACCCAGCAAGCATGTGGGGACAGTCCATAGGAACCTCCATCTCCTCTGCTCATTGTCTCTTGCCTTGCTTGCGCACCTGAAAAGTAAACAGACAAAAGAAATGTTACAGTTTTAAACGTAATCTGCAACTAGACTTATAAACTTGGACAGAAAATGCTTCAGCCTGAAGTAGGGCCCTGCWAAAGTAGGGCTGACAGTGGGACCACCACATAATATCTAAGGTCCAGAAAAGTTTAAAAYACCCATTCTTGAACATATAGACCCAAAGAGTTATAAGAACCTWTAAGAACTTAAGAATTGTCCTACATGCTGCTTCACTCTCGACAAATACCATGGGCATCCCATTTTTTATAGTAGAGTTCCCCAGAGGACTAACATGAAGAACTTGCGCATGTCCAATTTTCCCACTCTTGCATTCCAGTGAATCTGCACAGAATTACAAGATTTCATACAGACCTTTATGGTCCAGTTTTCACTAGCTCTGCAACTACACTAGCCCACCCCCTGCTTCAACTTTATCCAAGGTATGTATCTCAGGCCAGAACTGGAGCCATGACACTCTATAGGACCGAATCARTATGAAAAGAAAGCATGTCAGGAGCATGCAAGAGATGTTGCACATGATCTGTGAATTTGCTTCAAAAGCCATCATTTATTTTTAACATTATCATGTAAAATCTTAGCACCTTTGAAGATCAACGGGCTTTAACTTTATCCACAAGCTCTCAACTGTCTTATCACCCATTCCTACGCAGATATTCATGCACTCCTGCTCCTTTCTCACATGAAGGGCAACTCTCTCTAGGTTATCCTGTCTAAAGAGCCTCCATTCCTCCACAGCAGCACTCCAGTTGCATGAGCTAACCCATCATGCCTCTATAATCCCAAAGAGATCACAGCCCTGTAACCATACACATTCCTCCTGTTTGTTTCCCATGCTGCAGGCATTAGTTCACAGTCTGTCCAGAGAGGCACATAGTCATACTGATTGCTCAGAACTGCAAAAGCTTCCTCCAACATGCCATCCTGTTAGCACTTACTTTTTTCTGTTCATCGACTTCACATGGGCCCCTTTCAGCTCCATTTTCTTGATTACAAGATTTCCCTTGTCCACATCACATTGCACCCTTTGTCTGCCAACCTAGTCCATGCTTTCCTTACTTGTGTGGGTCATCTTCTKCTTCACATTATTTCTAGCTTAAAGCTCTTCTCAACAGATTGCCTMGTGTCCAGAGGGCTTTGCTGCCAKYCAGAGGGACCTGGACAGGCTGGAGAGTTGGGCAKAGAGGGAACCTCATGAGGTTCAATAAGGACAAGTGCAGGGTCCTGCACCTGGGGAGGAATAACCCCAGGCATCAGGACAGATTAAGGGTTGACCTTCTGGAGAGCAGCCCSACAGAGAGGGACCTGSGAGTCCTGGTTAACACCAAGTTAACCATGAGGCAGCAGTGCCCTCRTGGCCAAGAAGGCCAATGGGRTCSTGGCTGCATCAGGAGGAGTGTTGCCAGCAGGGCGAGGCGGTTATCCTGCCCCTCYCCTCTGCTCTGGTGAGGCCGCACCTGGAGCATTGTGTGCAGTTCTGGGCTCACTAGTATAASAGGGACATGGAGCTTCTAGATAGCGTCCAGCGGAGGGYAACCAAGATGATTAAGGGCCTGGAACATCTATTGCACAAGGAAAGACTGAGTGAGTTGGGCCTGTTTTCTCTGGAGAAGAGAAGGYTAAGAGGAGATTTGATCAATATGTATAAATACATGAAGGGAGAATGTAGGGAGGAAGGGGCCAATCCCTTCTCGGTGGTAGCTAGTGACAGGACAAGGGGTACTGGGTACAAGTTGAAACACAGAAAGTTTCATCTCCATATGAGGAGGAACTTCTTTACCRTGAGGRTGAGAGATCCCTGGCACAGGCTGCCCAGAGACGTAGAGTCTCCTTCTCTGGAGGTCTTCAAAACCCGCCTGGATGCCACCCTGTGCCACATGCTCTACGTATGCTGGAGCAGGGGGGTTGGACTAGCTGATCTATAGAGGTCCCTTCCAAACTTAACCATTCTGTGATTTTGTGTGATTCTGTGATGCTTATGTCCAACTGTATTCCATATCATCTTAGCAGCCCGAAGTCATCAGAGAAGATGCCATTACCATAGAAAACAAATCCCTGTTGGTGAAACCAGATGCAAAACTGGAAGATTCAAAAATGTTTGGAAATTTAAAAAAAAAAAAAAAAAAAGTCTGGAAGATCGAAAACAAACATCTGAGATATTTCCTGCTTTTAAGGAAACCAGCATTGGCCAAAATCTCCTAATGTTCCTTTCAGACCTGTTAATAAAGWACTCCCTTTTTTGTGCATTCTTTCAGTAATAGAAGAAATGTCTGCTTGCTCTTTACATACCAATAATGATTCCATCCTTGCCATCTAGGAGTGGTCTACTTATGGTTATTTGTCTAGACAACAAATTGCCTCACCCAGACTTCTACAGATAAGAATTGAGCTACAGGGCAAACAGACACTAGACTAATTTAGGAACACACAAATTTGAAAAACTTTCTCTGATTTCTGCCCACAATATATAAATAAATATGTGGACATATAAAGCTCTCTCTTTTCAGATCAGCATCTCTTTTAGGAACATGACTTTCCTTAGAAAATAAAACAAAGGAACCTTGGAATTCACCAGGCAGTCAGTGTGATTGACATAGCTGGTAGTTCATGAATACAAGTCAGTGCTGGAACAGCAATCGCATTATTTTCTCTTCCAGCCATCATTTAGCTGACTTTAAAAACAACAATTTATTTGGATAAACGTTCAAAGTCTCCATTCATTATTTAATCAGGCATTAATGACCAGCTTATAATGAGAGTATTTTATACTGCCAATGTTGCCATATTAGTTTGACTTTGATCTGATATTGTTCTAAGTTTATCTGTGTAATTTGATTATTTCAATGTCAAAATATGTTTGGTCAAAGGGTATCATGACAGTGATAGCTGAAGTCTGCATTTATGAAAAAAAATGTTGATTGTAGATTTATAATCAACAAAAAAAAAAGAAAAAAAGAAATAAGAAATAAGAAATCTCAGTAATTTAATTTCCAGGGAAACTCTTTTGCTTTACTATCTTTTTATATTTTGGAGAAGAGAGAAGAAATGAGAACAAGGAGAAGAGGTGACAACACATAGCCTGAGGGCAATTAAAAGAGACTTTAGGGAACTGGGTCAGATGATCACGAAATCGGGCGTGCAGGTCATTTTCCATTCTTCATGGTGCTGGCAGCAATAYAGAAAGAAACAGGAGGATACAGTCCATGAACACATGGCTCTGTGGCTGGTGTCATTGCCACAACTTTGATTTCTTTGGCAACAGGAAGCCTTCCATAGCACCAAGTATGATGGCATCTATTGGGATCCATCTTTCTCARAGCGGGAAAAGGATCCTGCGTCATGAGCTAGCAGGACTCATCAAGAGGGTTTTAAATTAGATTTGAGGGAGGAGGGGGGTATCACTGGGGAAGCAAGTGATAAGGTGATGAGGAAGCAGGCGAGTGGCCTGTCAAGCCACTCAGTGCAGCCTAGTGCCATGGCCTGTGAAAGGTCCCCAAAGCCTGGAGAGGGTAAACAGCAAAATATGAGAACTACTGAAGGACCACAGAGTCAAGCTGCAGCTGCAGCTAGAATGAAAGGCACAGTGGGAGCCCAACTCAAATGCCTCTATGTAAATGCAACGAGATTAACAATGAGAACTGAAGATGCATGTGTAATTGGAGGGCCATGATCTCATTGCTATTACTGAGACATGGGGAGACAGCTCCCATGACTGGAATGTGGCCAGGGAGGGTATTAGGCTTTTCAGGAAGGACCGGTCAGGAAAGCAAGCTAGCAGAGTTGCTCTTTACATGAGAGAGCAACTAGAATGTACGGAGCTCTGCCTACAGAAGGACGAAGTGTGGGTCAAGAGCCTGTAAGTGAAGATTAAAGGGCAGGCCAACAGAGGTGACACTGTGGTGGGAATTTACTACAGGCCTTCTGACGAGGAAGAGGAAGTAGATGAGGCCTTCTACAGGCAGCTGCAAGAAGCCTCCCAATCACAGGCCCTGGTCCTCCTAGGGGACTTCACCCTGATGTCTGCTGGAATAATCACAAAGCCAGGAAGAGACAATCAAGGAGGTTCCTGCAGAACATTTCAGATAACTTCTTGCTGCAGGTGGTAGATGAGCCAAAAAGGGGAGGGGCACTGCTAGACCTGTTACTAACAAACAGAGATGATCTAGTGGGAAATGTGGGAGTTGGGGGCAGTCTTGCCTGCAGTGACCATGTGATGTGGGAATTCACGATCCTGTGTGGAGGAAGCTGGGCAAGAAGTAGGATTGCATCCCTGGACTTGAAGAGAGCTGACTTTGACCTCTTCAGGGAACTCCTTCGAAGAATCCCATTGGCCACAAGAAATCCTACAAGAAAGAAATCAAGCAAGGGGCACAGGAGACCTGCATGGATGAGCAAGGAGCTGCTGGGTTAACTTACTTAATGAGAAAAAGTGCAAATACATAATGTGGAAGAAGGGCGAGACCACAAGGGAAGAATATAGGCACAGTGTCAGAGAATGCAGGGATGCAACAAGGAAGGCCAAAGCCCATCTGGAATTAGAGTTAGCAAGACATTTCAAGGACAACAGGAAGGACTTCTATACATAAGCAGCAAGAGGAAGGAAAGACTGAGTGAGTTGGGCCTGTTTTCTCTGGAGAAGAGAAGATATAAATACATGAAGGGGGAATTTAGGGAGGAAGGGGCCAGTCCCTTCTCAGTGGTAGCTAGTGACAGGACAAGAGRAAACGGGTATAAGTTGAAGCACAGGAAGTTCCATCTCCAGGTGAGGAGGAACTTCTTTCTTGTGAGGGTGCCAGAGCCCTGGAACAGGCTGCCCAGGGAGGCTGTGGAGTCTCCTTCTCTGGAGGTCTTCAAAACCCGCCTGGATGCCACCSTGTGCCACATGCTCTAGGTGTCCCTGCTGGAGCAGGAAGGTTGGACTAGGTGATCTATAGAGGTCCCTTCCAACCTTGAACATTCTGTGATCCTGCGAATATCAACTGTGACCTATTATTCAGTCTACAGAGCCTGTTTACTGCTACTTGGACATTCATGATCTAACAGCACTGTACAGAGCTCAGACAAAGATGCCCAGTCTTTCCAATTAGCTTCTATTAACACTGCAATAACTGTAACCACTGGAAGAAACCAGACTACTAGAAAATGAACCAGTGATTTACTTTCAGATTCAAAAGGGTATATTTAAATGTTTGTGTATGCTGGGGCTTTAAGATTCCATTGTAATCAGTGAAGATCTAGTCAATACAATGCTGTTTACCACAAAGTAAAAAGTAAAAGGATATCTGTTATAAACAAATTTTACCCTAAAGCCAGAATATGGTTTTAGTATACCTGCTTCAGGCACAAAGTGGGGCTTACATGGTGTTGAGCTGACCAAATGGGGACAGCTAATTCTAGTGGACAAGTGGAAGTGACAACCCTGGAATGGTTGTCTTTGCAAACACAACATGCTGTGACCCAGCAAGACTRGCTAAATTGGTACATCTATATTACCTTTGTGGCTTCTTGTTCACAGAGATACATCTAAGAATATGTCTGGGAGGTCTCTACTGAGGGATACCAACTGTTAGATTACAATGTTTGCTACCTGGGAACATACACTGTTCGGGGCTGAGAAATCTGCCACAGATATGGCAGATATGATGTGACCAGATCCAGAAGCACACCTCCCCTCATTGGTTTCTCCACCACCTGTGTCAAAAATTTATCATCAGCATTTTCCAGGAGCCTCTAGTACTGTTTATGCCTATTTGGGCTTTCCTGCAGATATCAGAGTGGTTGAAGTCACCCACAAGAACGAGGGCCTGTGCTCATGAGGCTCTTTCCAGTTGTCTGGATCCTCATCCACTTCCTGATCAGGTGGCCTGTAGTAAACACCAACAACAGCCTCTCTCCTATTTGCCTGCCCTTTAAATCCTTATCCAGAAAGTCTCAACTTGTTCTTCATCCACCTCGAGGCAGAGCTCCACACATTCCACTTCCACTCTTGCATAAAGAGCAGTTTTCCCCACCTCACCTTCCTGAYGTGTCTTTCCTAAAAAGCCCGTAGCCATCCATGATAGCACTCCAGTCACATCCATCCTACCATGGCTCTATAATTGCAATGAGATCATGGCCCTGCAACTGCACACAGATCTCCAGTTCCTCATATTCACTCCCCGTGCTGTGTGTATTGGTGCACAGGCATTTCAGGGAGGTAAGCAAGCCTGCAAGTTACCAAGGAGGGGTACAAAAGGACCTTCCACATCTCATATGTTCATCTCCAGTTGCATGCACCTGCTGGAGGCATTCCAACTTAAGCCATGTTACACTGACTGCTCTGTCACTTTAACTCTCTCTTCCTCCACCTTGCCTAGTTTAGAGCCCTCCTAGCTAGGCTGGCCAACCTGTTGGCAAACACATGCGTGCCCTGCTTACTGAGGTGCCTTCCATCTCTCTGAATTAGCTGTTGGTCTTCAAACAAGGTTCAATAAAAACTGAAACCCCATTGTCAACACGAGCAGCACAGCCAGTTGTTAACCTTGGCTATCTGTCYTCACATACTTCCCCTTCACCGGCAGGATTAAGGAGAAACCATGGAGACCTGTTTGATGGCCTCCGGTTTCCCCTTGGTCATTAGCACCCACATGGAAGAGCAGCAATGGGTCTTGTCTGAGGACTTGACAAGCCTTGGCAAGTCCTTGACAAGCCTTGGCATTCTCTCCTTGACATGCYCATAACATATCCGAGAGCCTAGCAGGCAAGAGACCACACTGGACAAGAGGCCAGGTTGGCAGATGAGTGCCTCCATCCTCTGACGCAGAGAGTCACTTAAAACAATCACATACTGCATCTTCCAAGTGCTCTTACATGGCACTGGGTCTGTTGGCCCCGTTGCTTCCCTTGAAGCCACAGCCCAGCTCTTCCTCAGGCTGTAGGACACTAAACCTATTCCTCAACTTCAGGTCTTCAGAGGGAGTGAAAGGCCTTCTTTCTCCTACAAGTAGTAGTAAGTTGCCAACCTTCATCTACAGTGTTACCGTGTATTGTTTCACAGGACACACAGCCCTCTGGTGACTGCAGGGCAGGGGAGGCTGCGATGTCTGTAGCTGTAGAGTCTCCCAGAATATCCTGGCTATCTCCTGCTCATCTACCCACATGCTGTGCACCCTGCTAACTCCCTCCTGCAATTCCTTTACCTGCTGATACAGCTCCTTGACCAAAGAACACCCTGAGCAGGGAGGCTGACTGTCAGCCAGGGCCTCACGGAGAGGCCTTAAACCCGAGGCATGTAGAGCTGTGTCTGCAGTCAGAGGGTCCCTCTGTTTTGAAGTCTCTGACATAGCTAATGTAGCAGCTCCAGCATCTACTGGGGACTGGGTTGTACTGCATGTCAGGACGATTTCAGAAAGAAAAGAGATCCTCTGTGGTGCCCTGCTGTGCAAACCACTGTGTACCTTCACCACACTTTGCGCCTGGCTCATACACAGGCCGCTCTGGTGCTAACACACAGGATGATTGACAATCAGTCAATAACGATCCAGGACCACCTGGATCAAACACCCCAACTCCTCCAGGTCTGGGGCAATCACAGAATCACAGAATATTCAAGGTTGGAAGGGACCTCTAGAGATCACCTAGTCCAACCTTCTCACTCAAGGAGGCACTCGTAGAGCATGTGGCACAGGGTGGCATCCAGGCAGGTTTTGAAGACCTCCAGAGAAGGAGACTCCACAACCTCCCTGGGCAGCCTGTTCCAGGGCTCTGTCACCCTAACAGTAAAGAAGTTC
>NW_020455016.1:604342-680757 GCF_003342845.1 Nothoprocta perdicaria
CTGTACTGGTGCCTGGGGTTATTCCTCCCCAGGTGCAGGACCTTGCACTTGTCCTTATTGAACCTCATGAGGTTCCTCTCTGCCCAACTCACCAGCCTGTACAGGTCCCTCTGGATGGCAGCACAGCCCTCCGGAGTGTCGGCCACTCCACCCAGCTTGGTGTCATCYGCARACTTGCTCAGGGTGCACTCTGTGCCCTCATCCAGGTCATTGATGAACAAATTRAACAGCACTGGGTCCAGTAMTGACCCCTGGGGGACACCACTGGCCACAGGCCTCCAACTGGACTCGGCCCCATTTATCACCACCCTCTGAGCTCTGCCAGCCAGCCAGCCCTCGATCCACCGCACTGTGCACTCATCGAGCTCATTAGCAATCAAGCTCATTAGCAGCAGCTCCAACTAGCTACAGCTACTTTCGGGAGAAGACAAGACAGCCTGCAGTTGTCCTCACCTAGCTCCTCTTTCCTATTAGCAGTCCTTACCCTCTAGTTCTTCGAGGTCTTCCACTAAGGTTCTCAAAAGTTCTCAGTTTTAAGCAGCACTCAGGCACTGCTGTATAAACTGCAGTGTTTGTTCACTGCCTCTGCTAGCTGAGTTCTGCATATCCTACTGCCCAGTTCTGAACTGGAGGGCAGCACGTGGAGGCACGTGGAGGACATGGAGGCAATTGAATCAAGCCTCAATAACTCCATGGGAATTTAGATGGGCGTGGAAAAACCTGTCTGCCAGAACAGCTCAGGATGTGCAGCCTGCAGAAACTCAGCACATCAGAGAAGCAAGGACTGAATTCTTTGGTGACAAGCTAAGACTTAAAATGGAAGTTTTCAAGAGACACAAATTCCATCTTTCTTCTGCAAGAAGACAGTCACAATACAGAGTTTTTATATTCTCTGAAATGTGATAAGGCCAGAAGTTTTAGAAAGCAAAACTAACTTCTAGAACCACTGTTTTTGACTAATGCATGGCTTCATTTTCAAAACAAGTGCTACACCTCCCTTTCACTTACATGGAAATATTTCAGAATTAAATGAAGTATCTTGGGGAAGAAGAAACCCTTCAGAKCACAAACTGTGATTTTTGAATCTTGAGTCTTTTGAATCAATCTGATCAGTAGGCACAAAAGCAGTAATAACAGAATTAGGGATGTAGCACAAGGACAATTTGAGCTTTATAGCAACAATATAATCAGCAGATTTACASGGATCACCCCAAGGAGAGAAGTTTGGGGTCTTAGGTAATGTTTTTGTTATTATCAGCAAAGATGATGTACACAAAAAGGATAGTACTGTAGTAATAATGCTCCAGAAGTAGCACAAATTACTATTTCTAGGAAGAGTTTGGTCTTTGAAGCAGATACTTAAACCTAATCTCTCTCTAACAGACTTGTCAGCAATGGAGAGGTATCTCACATGAAAAGTGATTTACAAATCAGAAATGTGAAAAGTCTGTTTCTGCAGTGGTTCACAGAATGAAGAATAACATGCCTGAGAAATATACCTTGAACTGTTGATAGTTACTTTAAAAGTGCCCTGAGTACAATAAATAGGAATATAGAAAATGAACCTAAAGGACAGCCCTGTTACAGTAGCAGTTTACAGACATTTAAGTTAGACTGTGCTTGTTAAAGCGGTTTTACATATGCATAAAGAAGGAAAAAGTGCTTCTACCTGCCTCCAGTGCCCTCACCACGGTAAAAAATGGATGTTAATGTCTTTTTTAAAGATGTTAATTACTTTTTAAAAAAAAAAATAGATTTACTTGGAGAAGAGACAAAATATTAGTAGCTTTTTTTTTTTTTTTACTTATTTTATTTTTAAAAAGGGAGAGTTCCAACATAGAAGGCAGTATGGGAGAAAGCTAACTAAATAATTCTGACTAGCCTAGAACCATATCTTAGTGTGCAAGGACCATAAAAATCCCCCTTCAAAATACAAGGCCCCTTCAGACTACATGATGTAGGAGTCAGAAAGTGAACGTGAAGGGGTGGGAAAGGGGTTTCAAGTGCCTCCATGCCYTCTGTCCTTGATAGTTTTTCCCTAACAAACCCTGGAATATATTCACCATTTTAAGATCACCATCTTGAGCTACACAACAACAACAACAAAAAAGCATAAGCAGACCTGAAGAACAAAGCTCTTTCAGAGCTCTTCAAATGCTCTCCCAGAAATGAGACACAATACTGAAATTATGTGGCTGACCTGAAAGAACGAGAGATAATGTCAAGTACGGGTTGTGCTCTTTTTCCTTTTTTCTCTATTTATTTGACATTAACAGTCAAGGTAAGGCTTGTGAGGAGAGATAATATCTTTTATAAAACCATCTAATGGACTTAGAAAAGAGACACAAGAGCTTTTGGGCATAACTGCTTTTCTTCAGGTCTGAAGAAGCAGCACACTTTAGGGTAAGGACAGAGTAAGCACCAACAGCTGTGATATTACATTATGTTAATTGGAGAGAAGCATTTAATCAGATACTGAGTAGAGCGAGGCTGCTCAAAAAAGTGGAAGCCTAAGGCATTGGGAGAAAAAAAGAGTTAAATATCGCTTATGGAAGACAGAGACTATAACAGTAGTATAATACAGCAAAAGCTACAGTGTGGATAAACCCAATGATGTTTTAATATTGGTCTAGGTAGCACAACAGAAGGAATAACTTCGATCACTGTTGGGTCAAAAGGAAACCTAATCTTTTCACAGTATTACCGCTCACAACCTCAAGCAGATTTAATACCACTGGAGACATTGTAAGCAAATTTACAACTTTTTTCCCTTCTCTTTGAGAGGAGAAGATTCTTTTCTGAAATCAATATCTATTTCCCTCCATATGTTCACAAATAAAAACATGAGTCTCTCCCTTTATGTGTTTTAAGAGAAGTGGAAAATATTTTTCTAAAATCAATATCCATCTCCCGCCATACTTTCACAAATAAAATCACAATTCTCTCAGTYTATATGTATTAAGGGAAGGTCCGTAAGGATTCCTTCTGCTACCAGAGGCCCAGAATTATTAACACAACTCCCTTGACACATATCCCAGAAATTCTACTTAATACGGTAACTAAAGTGGTAACCAACACCTTACAGACAAGTAACTTTTATGACTGAATTAGGTAAAAACAGAATATTTTTATTAAATTATATTGATGTAAGGAATATTTTAGGAGCTATGCAGATGGCACTCAGTGTAGCAGTAGGAGGAGATTTAAAATGCTGTAGTATGCAGTTCTGTAATGTATGGAGATTCAGGCTTGCATCATCAGTGGAGCAGTTTTCTTCTTTTGCTCCATATTTTCACCTTCTGCACAAAAAGACAGAATTATTAGAGCCATAAGAACATCACTATTAACCTTTACTTCTAATATTGTAGCATTTGAGTAAGCCAAAGTGAACTACCTTCAGGCAAGACCTGGGTTGAAGACTGATTGCACCTGACCTTCCACCAGCTGGAATTAAAAGCTGAAGCAGGCAGAGAAGTTGCCTCCGTATCCACGTGAGGGGATCTTCTAATATTGAAGCCTGGAAATACTAGCTGGGGATTTTRTGCTCACCTCCTGCAGTCTTACATGGACGTGTTAGACTGCCCTCTCTCTCTGGGTGATCTTTGAAGTCACCCATAACTTGGATAAATATGACTTCAGACTAATACAAATTGCACAAATAGCAACAAGAAAGCCACAGCTATGCTTCCATTGAACATCTAGAAGCCTCTAAGTAAGGGAGGTTTAGAGTGGGGTTCAGTATGAGATTCAAACACTTATATGTAGGCATTGGCATGAGCTAGGTGCCTAAGCTCCTTTTGCAGTTAATGGAGATGTGCAGCTTAGTTCATTTCCTTAAACAAGGGTATCTAGGATCATTTGAGATGAGCTGAGTTTCCTGACTAGCCTACAGCAGGTTAAGAATTTCCCGTAGTTCTTGTAAGACATCTGTATGAGACTAACAGATGTCTTAATACCATAAGGCACCGGGATTTGGCAAGATGTGTTTACATTTAGGCAACTATAGCAAGTTCCAGTCATTATCAGCATAACTGGAGCCCAGAGCAAGTTTCAGCTGAAGAGATCCTCTAAAGAGATCAAAGGGCTAGGCAGCTTTCCKGGCTCCACAGAGCATATTGATTTGCTATCAGGAGAGCTTAGACACCTAAAACACACAAAGATATGTTAGGTGTYAACCTAACCACAGCTCAACCACACAATGGGGGCAGAATTGAGTTATTGAAATGGGGATCCTATCTGGCCTATCTAAAATGGCTTGAATCATACACAGACTCTGTGGGATTTCTGTGAGTTTCATGTGGAGCTTTGGACAGCCTAGGCAGTCTCACTAGAAGCATATAGGTGAGCATCCAAACCCACAGCTGTGCAATTTCATTCAGGCTTTAGGTAAGCTACAGAAGCCGCAACTTGTATATAGTCAGGTCTGAGACAGAAAAGGAAGGTTCAGGGCACAAAATCAGACAGACTTGAGTTATCTGCATGCAAAAGGTAACATTTCAAGAAACGGTTTTCCAAGTCTAACACAGGTTGCTGCTGCCTGCGCTCGCTCACTTCTTTCTCCTCCTTTCTCCCACTTCAGCTACAATGTCCCAACACTTGTCCCTCTCTCATGTCCACTCCGACATTTCACCAAAACCAAGCAAGATTTGCTCAATCTCAAAAAATATTTTTTTTCCTGAATTAACTTACTGCTCCTCAAACAAGGAGGAATAGCTAGAAGAGGAAAGATGAAGGTGGGGTCAAAAGAGACAATAAAGAATAATGGTGTTTTACCCTTCTGGCAATTTCAAGGAGTTAGATGGGCTCATGTTATCTCATATAACTTCATGCAACTGTACAGATCAATTTCCTATACTAGTATTTTGTTTACTTCCAGACCAGTCAGCATTTGTATGTTTTCTCTTAGAGAAACATTTAATGTTAGATTTTGTCTGTCCTCTTCCACCTACTTAATCCCCCCTGTTCATTAAATTTATATTAAAACATTCTTTATAGGTCATGCAAGATATGCTTAGTGTAATAAAACATGACCTTTCTTTCTGAACCATTAAAGGTAGTATTCCCTCCTGGTCCTCCTTACGTTTTTCATTAGGATCGCAGTCATCAAGATTCAGTTCTGATCCATTTTTCAGTTGTCTTGCAGTGCTCCTTCTGCGTTTCTCTACAATATAGCTAAATTAAAGAATTACAATCAATTTAAATGCTCTAATATTCCAGATTAACTCCAGCAGAAAAAAAAATGAGGCTAAGGACATCCCTTGGACATTTAAGTGACTTAAATTAGGCAACTAACATTAGGAATACAAAGCATTTAAGCTCCTTTACAGTTCCTTGAAAATATCTTTCTCGACTGAAATTCGTTCAGTGTCCGTGGATATAGCTGAAACTGAGGCCTTGGTCCTTGTTTCTACCACTGTGAACAAGGGAGAGATGGATTTCAATGTTGTTGGTGGTTTTTCTTTTTTTTTTTAATAGACTCAGAGCAATAAATGCCTATGTAACTGAAGCCAGCCAACAAACACCCAGTATTTTAGATCTGGTGTTTTACAAATGTGAGGAATGTAGGCTCCCGTGAGTTAACATTCATCCTCGATGCATGACAGCTCTTCTCCCACTCTTTCCATCTAGGTGACTGTGTGTAACACATCCTGGCAAAATCATAATTCCCACAAACATTCCTGAGATTATCATATATGTCTCCTTGTTAGAAAATTTATACATGGAAAATTGCAGTAAGAGAAATGAAGTTGCTTGTTTAAGGTTACCAGCAAGCTTAGATCAGAGTTTAAACCTCCACTTCACCTACCCAGGCCGTGGATGGTTTATCTTTTCCATGCAAAGAGGCTTGGCCATTAAATAGATAGACATTTCACCCTTCTATAGAAACGTACACATCTGCCAGMCTGAATCACAGTCTCACTACGAGGATCTCATCAGACGCACTAGAGAGATATGACTAAATCTYTTCTCAGATTATCGGTAGTACTTCAACTGGGGCAAATTTAGATTGCTGGGAAAATATCTGTTTGCTTACGCAAACACACACACACATCAGAAGAAACACTTTTGTATATGGCTAAAATACTTASATGTAACCACTTAAAGCCAGGATAGTTCTTAGGTGCCTTTCCTTAGGCTTTCTRTATTTCTTAAGACTTGATTGTCATGTAGCTACTCAGCTCATCATTATGTTGGTTCTAAGGCCTTTGGTTCACTTTGTCAGGGCTTGTAGAATACCAGTAAAAAAGTGATCCAATATAGTTCTCCTTAATGCCAGTGCTGTTCTAAGCAYAGTGAAGTATATGGCACTCTTCTCAATCCCTCTCTTCAGTGAGATAGAGTTTTAATCAGCCTGTCATCAGTTTTCCATGGCTGAAAGGACTTTGTCACATCAGATCATCATCCAAGCTTACAGGGCAGGACGTACAGAATAGCTTTGCTATGGCTTATTACATAGATAATTCTCTTTGCCTACATTCATTTTGTATTCCCCAGGCACGTAGCACAGAGGTGTCCAAAAAAAAAAATTATCTGTGAAAGCGTCCATAAATTTAAAATCAGGTTATAGATTATATTAATTCCATTTTGTTAGAGCCAACAGAATGAAATTGCTTTTGTAGAGTAAAAGCACTCACCTGTAGAACTCAAACAAAGTGAAGGATATCAGGACAAGCAGTATCAAGATGATGAATACTCTCACATAGGCTGAAAAACAATTGTACTTTGTCATCTACCTCTCCTGAACAGTACTTCTCCTGCTTTAAATAAGGATAGAAGTAAACTTTAGATTACATGTGGCTGTGGCACAGACAGCACACATTTCATGTGACATGACTGATAATAGGATCAGCTTTTCTTTGCCAACACATGTCATGTCTTGGAAAATCAGATATGGGTAGCTCTTCGGTGTTCCTTAGAGGAAGAGTCTGCTGTCCACCTTTGACTCTTAAAAAGAGATTGTGATCTCTGAGATATACACAGAGGTAGATACAGAGAAAAAATATGCTTTCATCTCTTGTAAGATTCTTCATTTTTTTTATAATTTGAGTGATAATTTTACTTTCAAACTCTTTCCACATCACACATTTTTAGCCTTCCTCATTAAGGAGAAAACTATGAAAAGTGTGTTCTAAAAGCTACAATTTTATATAGTAACAGCCGTAAATGTATCATTGTTAGTGGCAATATTACTGTCTTCTTACCTACCGGGACCTTTAAAATCCATTTTTTAGCATGCTGGAGGTTGRTGGCTGGATAACAGTCACAAAGCCATCAGGAAACACCACCTCATTTACCTACCACAAGGCAATTAAGTCCCTAACTATCTTTGTACAAGTGTTACAAATAATAAATAAATAAATAAATAAAGCATGTRAGTGTTCTACATCTACACATGCTCAGGGAGAAATATCCCAAGATTCCTGTCCCTGCTTTGCAGACCTACTTGCCTTGGGATAAGGGAGTTTTGAAGCCTGCTCCCCACATCAGTAGGCAAATTCCCAGTCCCTGGGTTGTTAGGAAGGGAGACAAGGAGAGGCTGCAGCCATTGCCACCGTATCCTTGCTGCAGGGACGGAGCTCACACAGCTCTGTGAGCTGAACCTGAAATACGCTGCTCTTTCGTTATGGGGTCATTTGAAGGGAGCACTCCAGGATGTTACACATTTTTGTCTGTTTTGGCTAAAACTATTAAACCAATCTGTTGGAGATCTGAAGCTTCCAGCAACCCTGATGCAGCAACACTTTTTGGCAAACACAGGTTTGTGTGAAGAACAATASCCCTTTCTCAATAGGATATTTCTTTCAGCAAAACCCTTACTGAGTTCGAGTTAAAGTTGCCTTGTGCCCGCAGAAGCAACACCACGTGCTCTGTCTTCCCTGCACTCAGGATGAACCCACTCGGACTACAGTGGGCAAATGAGGAAGCATAAGGATGGAATTTCTGCACAATGTGAAATAACTCAGTACTCAGAAAAGGGTGCTGAAGCAGGCACACATGCATCTATGTGTGTGTTTGACAAAAAAAAAAAAAAAAAGAAAAAAAAAAAAGAATTTCCTAGGAATGAAAAATAATGGGTGGCAAGTAGGCAGGGAAGCTTATAATGTTATGACCTGAAGATGAAAACAAACCATGTAGTTCACTCTGTCTGCTGCTGCTGGAAGAAAAAGCTGCCAAAGCCCCTCACCTACATACTCCTTTAGGCTGAAGAATCATAGGTCATAACTTTCCCATTTTCTGAGTTTCATTTCATCCTATTGCCCACTCTTATATAGATATTGTCTTCTTTTTAATATAATTGTCTTTAATCCTTTCCTATCTGTGGCATTACACTGGTTTTTATTCTTCACAGTTGTTACTATTCATCCAAGCTTTTCAGGTTGATCTCGTTTAATTTTCTCTTGTTCAATCAACCCAGCCAGGCTTTTCAGATGAATAGCTCTACTCTGGATGTTTTCAGTGTAGGATTTTCAAAAGACACCATTTCAAGTGTCATAGAATTGCATAAATGCAGAYCTGTGTTACACGCATTCCTCACACTTACAGAGGGAGTCATAARGAAAACTGTTCATATCACCTCCTCGCTTTGAAGCTTCTCACTTGCAAATTTCTCTCTCCTCCGTGGAGAAAACATGTTTGTGCTACATGTTCACAGTCCTTCCCTCACAACTTTTCTGAGCATATTACTTTCTACTCCCTTATTCATAAAGATCCTGTTCGAATTTTTGTCTAATGTGTTTCCTGCTTCTCCTGTGGTTCTGTCACAGGGAGCTGAAACCAGCCCTCTGAAAGGCAAATRTAACTTAGCTTATGGATGCAAGCCAAAGCTCTAGAGCAAGACTAGTCAGTCTTCAGCTGCCTCCTGATAAGCTGATTTCTCAATGATTAATACCTATAGCCTCTCCTCATTGTGTTTCTTGCCATTAGTTATTTTCAGTAAGTTTTAATTAGTTATTTTAAATATTAACTTTAAAATAAATKTTAGTCGGAATTTATGTTCCTGCAGATTCTCCTCCTAGAGGAATCTCATGGTTAAAGAAAACTTTCTTGGTTCATTTAGTGTCCACATTGCTGGCCACCACAGGTCAATTCAGGGCTGTAAGGGCCTTCATCAACTTTGAAAGCAAACAACAGAAAAACTAAGGCAGGCTTCTGCAGGCACAGACATGAGCACCACAAGTACCAGGAACAAATAGAACTACAAATTAGAAGCAAAAATCTCAGATTTGAGCAACATTATCATATTTTTTTCCAAAATACTCACTTGGCACAGCTTTCCTATAGCAAGTTTGCTTATGGAAGCAGCAGCCTATGGCAGAACATTGTTTTCTTGACACGTTTTGGTGGCATGTCTCATAAAGAGGAAGTTCACAACCTATTAAAAAAGTAAGAGAAACAATTAATTTAACATAAACTTTCATTTAGTTCCATTGAAAGTAGTTGCGTTATTTTCACAATCACTGRAAGTGGACTCTGATACAAATCTGGAATAAATTAGAGTTGGAGGGAAGCAAAATAAAGGCAGAACTGACTATTGAGAACAAGAGCCTTCAAGCCATAATATACTCCATGGGAAGAATCTTGCTGAGGCCAGCAGAACACAAGACAGCATGAACAGACATTTTGAGATTCAATCTGCAACATGTCATTATTTCACATATAAATGTATTATAAATTGAAATTGTCCAAATCAGAGGATTTTAGGATTTCAAGTCTGTGTGACAGAATAGATATTTTTTTACTCCCATTTTGACAGAAAGGAAGGTAATGAGTTCATACTACTGGAGAAGATTAAGGAAATGTACCAGTTCTGTAACTGATCATTCTCAATACGTTTACCAGGAGTTCAACCTTTTCATCATGACTATATATTTATATATATATATATTTATATATATATATATTTATATATATATATATTTATATATATATATATATTTTTTTATATATATATATATATTTATATATCTTTATATATATATTTATATATATATAAAATTTAAAATAATGGAATACAAAACATTTAAAACTGAATTGAATTAAAATATGAATAATAAAAATAATGAAAAATGAAATAAAGAGAAAATTATACACAGACACATTGAGTCACACAAGACCCTGTGACAAAAAAAGAGCATGATGAATTCACTGCTGAGCACATCTCTCAAGCAAAGCTACTATCAGTGCTATCAGTGGAAACATAAACACTTACAAATTAAAAGATAATTTCTTTATTTCCCAGCAGAAGCCAATAGGCAGCTACATCTGTGGAAGTGCCTGTGGTCCAGGACTGAGCTGAGCTGCACACCTTCCTCCCCTTAATCACTGAGAAAAAAGGAAAAATCCATCCCCAATTTCAGCTATCATTGGTACAGCAGTCCTTCAGGAACTTCAGCTTCAGAACAGCACTACATTGACTACATTATCACATGGTATATTAAAAAAGATTCATAAATAAAGGCATCACTGCCTCAAGGTACATTTTTGCTGCAGTAGAGGATGTAACTGTAGTAAYAGAAAGGGTACCATGATGCTGAGTTCGAAGCAGGTGAGGAATATGGCAAGCAGTTGACTGCACAGAACACCACTTCACTGTTTGAGGAAGGAGCCAAGCCAGCTCCACTGCAGCCTTGGAGACCTGCCCAACCTGCCCTTAACCCCCTGCTTTGAGGGACCTTCCTTTGACAGCATCAGCAATTCCAACCCTCTGGGGTCTCTGCAAAGTGCCCCATCGTTGGAGGTTTTCAACACCGGACAAAGCCCYGGGCAACTTGGTTTGAATTTGGTGCTAACCCTGCCCTCAGCAAGAGTTTARACTAGAGAGCTTCTGAGGTCCTTTCTACCCTGAATTAACTTTAACAGGTAGCTGTCCCAAGGCCTATACTGCTGCAGCTAATCTTACCACCAGCACTCAGGCTAAGATGATGAGGTTGTTCAGTTAGTTCCTCTGTTCTACAATCACACCTGTACTTCCCATATAGACATATCATCTCTGAAACCAGGTGGCTGTCTGTGGCAAGCCTAAGCAAAGGTTCAAATGGGCCACTGCTCTTGTGCGCTCTGTAGCAAAATGATTTATTATAGTGGTTACTGGTATTCCACACTTGGAGTCACCTCCTCATTGCATGTGCTTACAGAGCCCAATGGCTTCATAGGATGCACACATCCAGGAATAAATTCAGTTCTTTTCAGAGTTCATCCAGGCTCAGTTCTCTGAGGTTTAAGTACAATGCCCAGGGATCACTGCCTCATTTGGACACAACGTATGTGGCTTCAGGATTGGCATAAATGGCAGGAGAGAGGCTGGCCCTTCTCCAGCTCCCCCAGCCTATGCCCTTACACTGTGGCTACTCACGGCTTTTGTCRGGGTTGTATTTGACGCAGAGTGAACCTTGTGTTTATGATGCTCGCTTCTGGATCTAGCCTTAATTTTCCACAAAATTATTTGTACTGAGGAATGCATTACACATTATTATTAATTAAACCACATAATCTCCTTACAGTACAAAGTCTCATACAGTGAAATATGGTAAATGAACGGGCTGAGCTGTCCTGTAGACCTTGTTTGTTCATAGCGTTCTAAAATTGAATAAATTGCCCTGGATTTCGGAAGTGGCCAGCATCACCAAAACTCTTCCCCTGTTTTATGTTTTTCACACAAGTTCAGCACTGAACCTCTACATTTCTCAACTTAGGTTATTAATCTAACTTTAAAATAGTGTCATGATGCTTTTAGAGTATCTACAGTTTGTGGTGAAGCATTACAATATTGACTGCTTGCATTTCAGAAACATCTCTAAAGAAATGTGCTTTTTTCCTAAGCTGTGACCTCACTTGGAAGTGTATCATTCCCTCAATTGCATGTAAAACCAAAGCAAATATTTTCATTAAAGGCATTTTGCTTTAATGCTTTGTATTTGCTTTATGATGCAACAGCTTTTTATATAAAGCTAAATATTGTGAAATAAAGCACATTGAGTTGACTGCATATCCTGGCCATGCTTTAAGTTGCTGTTTTGGTGTTTAAGCTGCTGTGTTGCAAGAGGCAAATATCTGCTTGTCTGACACCCTCACCTCCAGCAAATTGCCATGTTCAACCAATCAATTCCTCTTTCTCAAATATCTCCTCCTCCACTTTTTACACCTATATAGATAGCACTTCTAGAGATCAGTCCCACACAAAACATGGGCTAAGGAGGAGATCTGATTGCCAGGTCTCTGTTTTGTTTTTCTGAACACCTTTGAGGTRTTTGTTCTAGGTTGTTGTTAGTCATTTCATGGGTTGTTTACTCATGGATCAAGAGGGTCCTGCAAATCAGAATGTCCCTTCATTATGGCTGGCCCAAATACAGCAAGATACAGCAAAGGCAACAGGTGGAGCAGCCCCATATTAGCATATCATTAGCATATTTTTGGCTAGAAATCAAGTAATGACTTGTTGAGCAGTTGAATATAATGTGATCTGCATAGTCACTGCTTGCAAAATTCTCACGCACGAAGCAGCTTCACTGCTTTCTCTTCTTACCTGCAAACCCGCTCTGCAGAAAGTTTGAAGATCTTCTCAGCAGAAAACTAACAAAGGCTTCGGATTTTACACCRTTGCCTGGCCCTGGGGAGAAGTTCACGTGCACCACAGGAAGAACCCATGCTATAAGGAAACACACTACAAGAAAGCGATCGTTCATGGCACATATGGGCAACTGAGAACCAACACTGAGAACCAAAGCTTCCAGCAAGCCACAGGTCCTGAAAATAAASAGTAAAGAGAGGAGTGGAGCCTAATGCACTTGCATATGGACAAACACAAAGCTCCCGTGCAGCTCAGGCAAGTAGCTTCACRTACACAGCTGCGGTTTCCCAGTGGCCTGGAAGCCACCTCGTTGTGCCCGGAGCCCTGTGACCTCACAGAAAATTCTTTATTTTGTCACGTTCCCCAGCTGGAACCAAGCAGAGAGCGGCAAACATTCCCAACAGGGAATGAGATGCTCAGTGCTGTGTGGACRAAACTATGCCTGCAGATTTCCATCTCAGATGAGATAGTGTTTGGCTGGAATATTTTCAGCCCTTCTGCTCCTTTTTCTGAAGTATGAGAAATGAGAATGGTAACCCGTTTACCAAGGGTTTTGAGCAATTCTAGAAAAGCTGCTTGTTTGTTGCTTCRTGTTTTCTAGCTCACGTTTGTCCCCATATACATAGTGCATGGAACGTGCTGCCTTGCCAAAGGATCCGACCAGGATTTCCCCAGCCAGGATAAGGTGAAAAGGCAATTTCACTGTGTTTTCCTCACCCCAGAGCTCTCCATCACGTGATTTCTCACCAGAACAATATGAGAATAAAGACCTGACCATTAGACAGGTCCTCTGAAACCAGTCTCATGAGCACGAGAGAGCAAACTCTRCTACATAATCCAAGTGCCTTGATTCATTGCAGAAGTGAAATGGGATCGTAACTGCACGATTTCATGAATTACAACTCAACATGAAGGAGAAATGCTGTCTTAAATACTAAACCTACATTTTCAATGAGCTACAGGTTCAATTAGCAATTCACCTACATCTCAATGAGCCCTTGGGATTGTACCGGACTGATGCATTAAATTTCCTACTTAACCTARAGGATGTCACAGGACAAGAATGTAACTGCAAAGAATATTGGGATTTCTTAGCAGGTTTTTTTCTAAGACACAGTTAAGGAACAGAGAAAGCATTTTAAGATTGCCAGTCCCCTTTCAGAGTTTTGAAGCATCCTGATGCTCTGTAAAGTCTACTAGGACATGTCTTTTTCCTAGTAATGACTATGAAGATGCTCAGTGAGAGGCAGGAGATACATGGAGCCCGCTCTCAGTGCTAACACAAATCCTTCCGCAGGTCTGGTGCCCCAGTACAGTGCAGCTGTGTTTCCAATTGCTGAGCTTCAAATCCCAGGTAGTCACCAAGTTCCCTCTCCACTGCTTGGAAAGGACAGGGTGCTCTCTCCCTTTCCTGCTCTGTTTCCCAGCATAGGTAAAATAGCTCTATGGCTTCCAGCCCCAGCAGCAATCCTTGTGTTAGCAAAGCAATAGTGTGGGGAAGGTGCAGTGCATGGAGCCTGCATTGCAGTGGCTCGAAGCTTCTTGAGCTGGAGAACAGCAAAAGAGAGGAGTTCTTGTGGGTTTATGAAGGAGATGGAAAGGCCAGTCCTATYGCAGTGCTTGTTTCTCAGCCGCCTGGAATTCTGCCTTCCTTACTAAGGCCTGACATTAAATTCCTTGCTTATTTTACCTCASAATAAACCACATGCTTCGCCACATCCACCCTGTACTTTGTTCAGAGGACCCTTAGGATGATTAACACATAGACACTGCAATAAGTTACATATGACAGGGGGATGTGGGAAAATAAAAGAGCAACAAAATAAAAGAATCAACCATACAGCTGCTAATCCAAATGCTGTGTGAACATTTTCAAGCCACTATCAAGTTGCTGGCTACAGTGAGTGCCACAGAAAGGGCTATTACTCTTACAGGAGGAACTGTCAGTAGGCTACATTTCCTGCATTGGGAAAAGCAACTTCAAATTTACAAAAGCTAACTCCAGCCAGTTGCAAAAGCATACAAAAGTACGAAYATTAGCTGCGCAGAATAGCCTCAAATTCAGGGAAACTGTGAGCCATTTCCGACAACGCGGAAGCTAACACAGTCCCCTGCTGGGAAAATACTGCCAGCACACGCTGCTTCTGTATTCTCATCCCGTGCCTACAGCAAAACACAGAGCGATTACAGCTGTTYGGCAGGCAAGAGATCGCTAAAAGAAATAAGCAATACACTGGTTAAAAAGATTGTTTGGGAAGTCCCACCAAGYCTACCTGTAACATTATCGTCTGGGTGCCACGTACGGTCTGTCAGACTCCTAGCATTAATTTCTAGCAGCAGGTAAAGGTTTTCTGTGTCCATCTCCACTGCCTTTTAAATGCAAGCCTAAGGAAAAGCCTTGTCCCTTACACACAGGAAAATCAAAAGCATCTTATGACCTCTGCCATATTCACATACAAGAGAACCTGTGCACGTTCAAAGAAGGGATACAAAAAACACTAGCAACTCCAGTCACGTACAGTAAAAAGCATCTCTAGATCTGTTTTGATTGCTCTTTTTTTCTCAGAAAACCGCTACAGCCTGAGTGGAAGCAGCTCTTTGTAGTGTGCTGGTAGCAGGATGCTACCTGYTCTCTGCTGCTCCTACCAGCCCAGCCTGTAGCATCATTAACTTGCTTAMCTCCTGCCCAAAGTGCATCAAAGCATGGCCAAGCATTTGCAAGTCTCAAAGCACTTYGGTAGCTCTCCCCACACACCTGCCACATTTGTGATCTACAAATCCTCTCTCTGCTTTTCCTCTGTCTCCCCAGAAACACTGTAAACTCTTCAYTGATACACCACATATTTTTTTCCAGCTATAAAAACATATTATCCCCTTGCAACATATTTCCTATGTTTCTGGGCAGATACAGGGCAAAAGCCTGACAACATTTTTCGAACACAAATTCCTTGCTGAAGGGAATTAACAAAAGGGCAAAAAAGCCTTTCAGAAACAAGAAGAAATTAAACACGAACTTTTACTTACCTGTTGACACAAGTTATGATTTGGAGAGAAATTCTGATGGTAATCAAAAAATAATGGTTACTTAAGGAGAACAAGTACCCAACATACAAGAACCCAACCAAAACAGAAGATGAGGGAAAAATCTTTTCTGTTTTTCATTCCAGCAACAGCTTAATCTCTCTCACATCTTCCTCAGCAAACATCTATCTTCCTAACYCTTTCAGTTCCTACTCTAAATCCCATCCTTGTAAGCAGAGTAGTTTATCTCAGGCATGCAGTACACTATACAGCAATGCCAGTAGCTATGTTATATATTTGTGTGGCTGGATGGTAAACAGCTGTCATTAAGTCATCTAACCAACTAACCATGTGCTCGCTTCGGCAGCACATATACTAAAATTGGAATGATACAGAGAGGATTAGCATGGCCCATSTGCAAAGATGACGCACAAATCTGTGAAGCATTCTGTATTTTTTACCCCAGACACCAGTACAAATTAGGGGTTGACCTGCTGGAGAGCAGCTCCACAGAGAGGGACCTGGGAGTCCTGATTGACACCAAGTTAACCATGAGGCAGCAGTGTGCCCTCGTGGCCAAGAAGGCCAATGGGATCCTGGCCTGCATCAGGAGCAGTGCTGCCAGCAGGTCAAGGGAGGGGATCCTGCCCCTCTCCTCAGCTCTGGTGTGGCTGCATCTGGAGTATTGGGGGCAGTTCTGGGCTCCCCAGGACAAGAGGGACATGGAGCTTCTAGAGAGGGTCCAGCGGAGAGCAAGAAAGGTGATTAAGGGACTGGAACATCTATCATATGAGGAGAGACTGAGTGAGTTGGGGCTGTTTAGCCTGAAGAAGAGAAGGTTAAGAGGGGATCTGATCAATATGTATAAATACTTGAAGGGAGAATGTAGGGAGGAAGGGGTCAAGCTCTTCTCAGTGGTGGCCAGTGATAGGACAAGGGGAAATGGGTTTAAGTTGAAACACAAGCAGTTCCAACTGTATGTGAGGAAGATCTTTTCTGTGGGGGTGACAGAGCCCTGGAACAGGCTGCCCAGGSAGGCTGTGGAGTCTCCTTCTCTGGAGGTCTCCAAACCCACCTGGATGCCRCCCTGTGCCCCGTGCTCTGGGTGTCCCTGCTGGAGCAGGGGGCTGGACTAGATGATCTCTAGAGACTCCTTTCAACCTCAACCATTCTGTGAACCAAATCAACSCTGAAAGTGTGTGGGATGAAGGGAGGAAGGATAGAGAAAGTGAACCTTGAAATGCTTTTAAGCGTCTGTGTTTCAATAATGAAACAAAAGAAAAGCCAGGAAATAAAAGATTTCTGTCAAAATATTACAGATGCTACACAAAAAGGCCTTTGCTATTTTCAACCACAGGATATTGATAAATTGAACTGTATTGGATATACAATTTTAACATATCTAAGACTGTTATTTACCCTTTCAAATACCTGTCCAAAGGCTGAAGCCACCTTATCAAACAGGCGCCTCTCTGCACTTCCTCTTACCTGTAGCTACACTACGGTTCCCACCATTAACAGCATCCTCATAATGTCAAGTGCGAGTGATGTTCCTAGGATGCACTCTCACCACCACTCTCTGCTTTATTYGAAGAGTTCATGCACGTAGATAAACTATTTATGGAGCAATTTGATTTTCTTGTGTTTTGTTGTTGTTTTTCTCCCTCACATCAGCTTCCATCTTTTATCTCCTGCATCTCTTGCAATGTCCTAGTTGGTTGAGGTTGCCAAAGACTTTGCAGTAAAAATTCCTAAATGCAAGAGAGCTAAGATCCTACTTCCTGTCCCTTTCTAAGTATCGATCTGTTTTATTATAAAAGACCATGAAAAGGACCTTTCAAAACAGTTTATCTACTATTAAGTAGCAAGGATTATTTGTATGAAAGACAGAAAAAAACAACACGTTTTCCTTCTTAATCTCATAATTCACACATTATATAAAATGTAACACTTCATTGTATAGGGGGAAAATCATGGTTTAATTACAGCAATGTAGCATAAACACTTTAGTAGTCCATATCAGGATATTATTGTGACATCTAAACTAAATTTGAGTTCTCCACAGTTACTGTAAACAGATACCCTAATATTCCCTAAATGATTGGCATTAAGAAGGTTTATACAAAGGCAACCAGTTGTTTAATCTTTAAGATGCCATGACATGGTGAGACAAACAAGCATACATCAGTAAGTACAGAGAAATGTTATGCTACATTTTGGACAGTTTAGAACTGAAAGTGCTTCACATCTACAGGATAAGAAATGGCTTCATCTCCTCATCCCTAAATGATGAGAGCAAAGAAATAACCCTTTAATAGGTTAAATAAACAGTGCCCCATTTATCCATGCTTATACAAAGTTCCCAACAATTCCGAAGGTCACATGGTGCAATTTACAATCTATTTACAGTATAACAAATTGTAAAAGAAAAAAGTTCAGATATTCCTTGGTTCCCAAAAGCCCGAATCTCGCTCTCTGCTCTAGAGCTAAGGACAAAAGCTACACACAGTATTAATTTTTTTTTCTTTTCTTTTTTTTTTTTTTTTTCTGTAAAAAAGCATCATCATCCCAATTCACCTTGACCAAAATCTGTCCCTAAGTCCTGGTCGTATTTAACAACTGCTTAATCCCAATGTTTAAGGCATGTTCATTAGACATCAGTATAAGGGTACTGTCAGAAGTAAGATCACAGGTACTGTAGTGTCAGCAAATTTTACACAGCAATGCTAGTCTTTACAACACAATGTCAAATAAAATCATGTTATGATGGAAGCTGTTCCTGAGTTAAAATTTGCTAAGTACAGCTAAAACTTAATGTTTGTACTTCTTCCTCTGGAATGTCCTTTCCTATATGTTCAACGGAAAATTAAAGTTAACACAGTAATATAGAAAGCAAAAACATGTTAGCATATGCAATTAATTTGCAGTGTTTAGTATCACGTAGCTTTTAGCAAGAGTATTTTCTAAATATGAAGATAATTATATTTGTCAGTTCACATTTTTCTGCAGCTGCAAACAACAGAAACACTTTTTTTGTTATTAACTTAAARGTTTTGAATACATGGAACTGAGCTAGAGAACATATTTTTAGTTCTTTCTTACAATCTGTTCTTCTAAAATTAAACATAAACATTTTATATTGCAGGAACGCAGATTTAAATACCTACAGATATACTTAGTTCTTTAAAATCAAATAATTCATATTATTAAGCATTTGTTCCCACAGAATTGCTTCTCAAATRTGTAATTTTTGATTTAAGCATACATTTTTCATCAGATTTAGGCTGCCCATGAAAGTTGTTATCATCTTCATCATGCAGGTTACAGCTCTGCAAAGTTTCTAAACATCTGCTCAAGTCCAAGCATTAAATTTAACACCAGTTAAAGGACATTAGAAAATCAGGACTACCAAAGGTGTGACTTGGTCTGAGCTATGTTTGCACTTTTGGATGTTAAATGCAGAAAAACAGCCCAGAAAAGGGGACTGTTTAGGGCTTGACCCAAAGTCTACTGAAATCAAAGAAACTTTTACGATGAGCTTTAAGGAACTTGGTAAGTGCTCCAACCAAAGCTCATCATTTGCAGTTAATGCGGCATCTCCTATTTTAGATGTAGGAAAGGAYTGCAGTAATTACACCTACCAGCCTAAGGAATAAAGGTTTTCAAAAGTATTCACTGTATGTACTGCCTTATCTGTCAGAGGTGCAAATTATGAATTTTCAATATGATGAACAAAACTTTTATTTCCAGATTTGTTTCTGTTTAAATTCTAGTGGGATGGAAACCAGTAATATTCTGAGAAAACAGGATGGGAAAGGAATGACTGACTACGCTTCCACAGTCTGGAAACTCTAAAYAAACCAAGGGTATCATATAGTGGTATAGAAAGAGAGCTCTGAATGGAGTTTGGCCTAGCCCATGTGCCTTACCTTACTCAAAAAGGTTAGCTAGAGTTTAACTGTTGTGACCATAAAAATAAATAGCAACAATTTATTCACAAAAAAAAAAAAAAAAGGATTCAGTTATCTTTTTGCTTTAGCAAACTGTATGATCCATTAAATTACCAGCCAGCTGTATCTTTAAGCCCAACAATAGAAAACGTAGTACATAAACACCTAAAAATCACAGTCAGTAAAAAGCAGGCAATACATCTYTCAGGGACCGACGTCTTTCGGTGGCCAAAGCACAGCAAATTAGTCCACCAAAGAAGCGTAAATAGATGTAGTAGATGTAAATCCCGGGCAATTGTTTTGCTAAAAATTATTTCTAGTGTTGATAAACACTTTCTGCAATTTGATTTAATACTGTTTTAAAGAACTGTAAACGGTTTTAAAGTGTATGCACAAGCATAAATAAGAGAATTTAAATACAGTGGTTAATAGGAAAAACTTCTTAAATTTGCTTGCGTGATGAATGGGTAATTCGGAACAAATCCATAATTATCCACAAAGAACGCTGGCCAACCATAGGTGAGACTAGTGCCATCACTTCTAACACTTGCGACCATTATCACAACAGGAGGAAAAAAAAAAAAAGCCACCTTATCGCCCTGATACATCAATCACATATGCATTCAAAATTACAGATATTTACAAGAAAAAATATATATTTAATTAAAAAGCCACTGAAAAACATGGACTTTTAGTCAGGTGCTGCACTTTCTGCAAAATGAGGTAATTTAGATGCAAACAAATTAAGTTTAGTAGAGTTCAGGATCCATGGTCTCCACACAAGTACAGATTGCTTCAGTGAATGGCTTGACCGTTTCTATATGTTCAGAGCAAGAGGAAAAAAAAAAAAAACAAACTAGATCCAGTTAAATCCTGTTTTGTAGTGCTCTTGATGCAACACTGACTAATGTCAGAAGGCTTCCCCGCTCAGTTTTAYAACTGGTCTTTCAATAGAAAGAAAAAAAAATTAGTTATAAGTTGGTTTCATCCCAAGAGGGGTCATTCATGTTCTTTAGAACTTTTCTAACAAGCTTCTCCAAGTCCTTGCGAGCTCTTTGTTCTTCTTCCAGTGATTTTTTCATCTTTTTGTTATCCTGTTGAATAGAGACAGAAATATCAGTATATTTTTTACAACAATAAACAGATCTTTTCCAGCACACACCAATCACCACAAATTCAGGAGGCTCTTCTCAGTAAGACTGTAACTAGCTGTTCAAAAGCAAAGCAGCTCTTCTGCCTTCTGCTAAAATAGTACAAGTCTGACACAGTACTTGACCCAATGAAAGAAAACCACCAAATGGAAACACAGGCATTTCCTGAGGTGTGCTTTACAATGCAGGTGCGAGTAATAGATGATCAATAATTTTCAATTCTTCTACTCAAAGCTGATCAATGAAGAGTGTATTTGGTGTTAAATGAGAAGAAATCACAACACTAACAGTAGTAAATACATCCCTCTAAGAGCCTCCTGTTATTATAACTAGTTTCACAATCTCAGAAAAGCTTCTTCAACATAATGCAAATTAACTTCCTTAATTAGGAGCAAATAGTTACAAGGAACATCTTGACATTTTTATTTACGTTCTCAGAAATATATATATTTTTAAGACCAAGTCTTAAGCCAGCCAGACAACTACAAACAGTAGAGAGAGAGTCTGAATTTAAAGAAACGCYATCCTCATGCACATGTATTAATGAATGTATCAGGTCTCAATATTCTGCACTGTGCACCAAAATGACATTATGACATTATTACTAGAGCTGTATCAATATCACTGACCAAACCACAGCAATGCTTACATGGTTTATTCCAGCAGAGACCATGGTGATGCTGGAAAAAGTAGGAGAGCAATATAACTGCTGTCTTAACTTCTGATTAAGACCCCAAGATCAAGGGTCTCCTGGTAYTGAATAACATGCGTCTATAATCCGGCGATTCCAACTGGACTCCCATTAGTTTTCATCTCCATAAATTTCTAGAAACTGAAAGGTATCCACCTCTGCCTCCTCCTTTCCTTCATTATCTCCCCAAGTCTGCTGGCAAACTGAGAAATTAAAATTTCTTCTTGAAGATCCACAGTTCCTTACTTTCCTTCCTGTTCCCTCATTCCCACCCTGTTCAGAAATCTATTACACTGTAATCCCTGTGGAAGAATAGCTATAACTAACTGATAACTGATCAATAACTGATGGGAACCGCTAAGTGACCCACTTTTTGTAGTAATGGTCACAAACTGGTGGCCTGGGATTGACAGCAGCCATCAGATACTCCTGGATGGGCTTCTGTCCGTGAAGCCTTGGGTCATGGGGACATTCCCATCTCAGAGATTCCCTCTGCCATTTCAAGAAGTTGCAACATCACAGCAAAGGACCAGTAAATGCTTACAAGCTATGATGTTCTACATCTGCAACGATGACCAAGGGCCTGGGGCATCTCTCGTATGAGGAGAGGGCTCGGAGGTCTGTGCCAGTTTAGCCTCAAGGAAACTGAGACGGGATCTTATCAGTGTGTGCAAATATCTTATGGGAGCGTGCCAAGAGCACGAGGACAGACTACCTTCAGTGGTGGCCAGCAATAGGAAATAGGAGACAACGACCACAGACTGAAGCACAAGAAGTTCTGTCTGAATTTGAGAAAAAACTTCTTTCCTGTGAGGGTGCCAGAGCCCTGGMACAGGCTGCCCAGGGAAGTTGTGGAATCTCCTTCACTGGAGGTCTCCAAACCCACCTGGATGCCGCCCTGTGCCCTGGGTGTCCCTGTTGGAGCAGGGGGCTGGACTAGATGATTTTAGAGGCCCTTTCCAATCTCAACCATTCTGGGATTCTGTGATCCCAAATATGCAGGAAAATGGAATAAGGTTTTAATAGCTCTTGGTTTTGAAAGCTATGAGAAAGCTCTCAGGAGATTGTCTGTTTGAAGAGGAAGAAGGGAAGAGGGCTGTTACTTGAAGTTTAGGAAAAGGTGACTTTTTCGGGGTCATGCACAGACCTGCAGAGCACTTTCATCCTTTATACTGGAGCAGTTAGGCCAGAGAAAGRCTCACAGCTTATCACAGAATTTCCTACGTTAAATGATCCATAATTTTAAAGATGACATGAAGTTTCACATAAAGMTGGGATACACATGCTTTATAGGCTGAAACCATCAAAAACATAAATGAGGTTTAAACACACTGTGTCTTAACAAGAGATATTTTTAAACTTAAAACATGCTTAAAACACCAGCTGCCTCTTCCCTACCAGCTATGCAGGTGAGAACTTATGCAATTCCCTCAAGTGATAAATTAGTCACCTAAACTAACCTGTAGCCCTCATTAAAAAAAAAAAAAAGGCCACACAATGAGCAGTGCAAAGGACTCATTTGTCTCCTGAAATGAGAGCTTTTAAGAACTGAGTTGCAGGAGGTGCTCTGATTACTGAAGGACTGTTAAAAATAAAAAGTCTAAACTAGCCCTATAAAAGTTTTATGCCCTAAGAACAAATAGTATTCTGCAGGCTCTACACATTTATTATAGCAACTTGTAACAGTTTACAAGTTATAGCATTCAAAAATAAATGAAAGCCAGCTTAGTAAATCACTCAGGATATWTAACACAATTCTCACAGGTCACATAACAACAAAACAGAGCATCTTTTGTCAAAATGGCAAGTTTTACTTTTAAAAGCAAATTTCAGGGTTTTAGTTTAGTGCAAGACGTAAATTCATCCCTACTAAACTACACCATTTAAAAATATGTATTTATTTGTATATTGTGCCTTCCATCCTTCCATTCTCTGGTATAAATATAGCAAGTTACCAACCTGTCTTAATTCCTGTACTTCATCCTTTAATGCATATACTGTGTCGACAAGGCTTCTAAGATAAGAAGAAAAGAATAACTGTTACAAGAGTTTTCAGAAAACATAAGGAAATCTAATATTAAACTGATATATGAAAAACACTAAAACCAAAAAACAGCTAACACGCATTTTCACAAACTTGTTTTAATCACCTCTTTGTGTGATTTATGTCATTACACGAGGACCTTTCACTACCTTCTATGACAGGACACAGGCCTCAAACAAAAACAGACTTGAAATGGAATCCTGTTACAGAAACATAATACAGAAACCAGCACAAGTCCATTCTGTGCATTGCTCCTGCAACAGAATTGTATTTCACTTTCAATATATTACTAAAAAAAAAGCATCCTAAATACAAAAAAAAAAAAAAAAAAANGGAAAGCCACTTACAAGTGAAAAACATCAATTCTTACTACAGAAGAAAGCAACGCAGTGGCACATACAGCATCTAAGTGAAGGGCCCACTACACTCATTGTATTCATTGCTCCTGCAACAGAATTGTATTTCACTTTCAATATATTACTAAAAAAAAAGCATCCTAAATACAAAAAAAAAAAAAAAAAAGAACAAAAAACATCCTCAAACTGGATACGCCACACAAAATGCAAAGATGATACCACAATTCTATAGCACTCAGGAAAGCCACTTACAAGTGAAAAACATCAATTCTTACTACAGAAGAAAGCAACGCAGTGGCACATACAGCATCTAAGTGAAGGGCCCACTACACTGCCAGGCCTGGCAGCGAACTCCAGACTCCTCCACTAGCAACATGACCCCCCCAACACATCCCTGGTGCTACAACAGGAGGTGGAAGGAGGAAAAAGAGTGCCAAGTCTGCTTTAATCCATCAGTCATTAAAAATTGTCTTACTTCTCTTCTATAACAGTCTGACCATTACTTTTAGTTTCTTCTACAATAATTTTCTCTTCTTCTGGAAGCAGGACTTGAGGAGCTGATTCTTTACGGGAACCTGTTGTAAAAATAAATTACAAAATGAGCACGTTGCAAATGATATTGGGATATTTGAAAGCTTGTTATTTCACATATTGTAAGATACACTATATGGCCAAGGTATTTCAGTTCTGTCCTCCCTTCTACACTTACAGTTACCAACATATCTTTTTACATTTGAATCCACAATCCTACACTTTAAAAAAAAAAAAAAAAAGGGGGGGGCTGACTCACTCCTACCCTTTTGGTGACAGAAGCCCTCCGTGTTATTGATAGAGAAGTTACAGCTAGTTTAAGGAACAGTACACTATAATATGCAGTACATTTATACAAATTTATCACAGCTGCAACAGAGAATGAATGAATGATGTGTTTAACTAACAGCAGTTTAAGCCTCAAGGCCAGATTTTGATCTCAYATTGATATACATCAAAGAAATAATTCCACTCTAAACTGAATTACTCTGTCAGTGAGGAGCAGAAGACAGATATCAAATGAGGCAAGGATGGAAGGAGGAAAAAATCATTTTCCCAGAAGGAAAGGCATAAACACCACAATTGTGCATATATGTGCATAGACATATATACACATACACGTAAACACAGCCCTTGAGGCCCATAATAAACTGCTACCAAATGAAACCGAGTTCATATTTAATACATAATTTTAAAACAGCTAAAATGGTTTGATGACAAAACTCAAAACATTCGGTAATATCTTCAGAATATTTTTTCTCAAATCTTACAATTTTAACATSAAAATAATTCATATAGTTTCTAAAAATGTTTCTAATTAGCAAAACTAATGCACAGAGATGTGTCCATCCAAAATGTATATATTTTTGAAATGTCATTTAATTAAGCTGCAACAAATTACTAGCATATTTTTCAATATGAAATTTTTTTGTATACATCTGTAAATAAATAGATATCTAGGAATTGTTTCAGAATTCAAGCAGAGTAGATAAGGCATTGAAGTTCTTGCATATTTAACTAACATATCCCAATCAATATTAACGATCAATAGGCAGTTGCTTACGCATTCATTGTAACCAATTTTGACTAAGCAGAATTAGCTTAATTTGAAAGACAGTTTGAACTGGTAATTGTCTACTACGGARTGAGTGCCCATTAGGAAAAATTACTTAGTTCTTGCCAACAGCTGCTTTGCAGTGACAGCGTTTTTATTCTAGAGTTCATCAACACACACAAAATTAAAGAAATCAAGCTCAATGAAAATATTAACTCACACTAAACACTGCTGTGTTGAGTTCTGCACATGAGCTTGTAGAARAGAAAAAGAATATAGCTCAGCTAGTTACATTATTTTAGGAAATAAGGTCAAATACCCTTTAATGGAGGAAAGAATTTTTAAGCTGTTTCTTTTAAGCAATCAGATTTTATGGAGTAATGACTACTGTACACCTSAGAACAGAAACTTGTCCTTGAAAGTTGTAATTCTTGACCTCTGTGGATAAATCTTTAATGGGTTGATTTAAAAAAATATACAACCCCACAAACTTCTTAGGGAAGGTTGATTTGAGAAATAAAGCTCTATAAGGGGCTCAAGGGCACTTCCCTGTTTGTGTTATCAACCATTAACTGCAAAAATGTCTCTCATCTGTTTCAATTAATTGGTTACTGCTCTGCTTTATTAGCTCAAAACAAACACAAAACATCGAGCTCACGGCTATTTCAGGGAGTTAGTTAAACACCTGCTGCCACTGGATCACTAAATTTGGGGTTCCAGCATCTCAATTCTGAGCACCTCAGTGCAGCACCCGCTGAGGGAGGAATTGAGCCAAGGAGGACTGTGTTTCTCCCCCGTGRTGCCCGTCAGCCAAAGGGAGCAGCACGCTACGGTTACTTCTATATGGAGCTCCGTTCAGTTGTCTTTGCCTGGTCAGAGTAACACGGGTCCTTTGAAAGGTAGAAATAGCATGGAGGAGACAGCTTTAAAACATAATGACAAAAACAAATCACAGCTGTATACAGGCATGCAGCTCAAACAGATGTGCACACATCAGCGCCTGCCTGCGGACCGCACAGCACACCTAACGCTGCGGAGACACACAAGGGGCAGCTCCATGAAAGCAAAGCTTTCCAGCCACATACAAATGGGGACGGCTGCTCCACACGTACACACTTACGTGATGCAAACTGCTGCTGTCTACAGCGACCTTTTTGGGGCACAATGTATTAACTAGCATGGAATTCAGGGTAAGTTTTAAGCTGGCTTTCATGGTTCTGATGCCCTAATTCACACTGCAACTTTTCTCACTCATACCGCAGAACCCTCTGCTTTTATGGTTCATCTTTATACTGAAAAAAAGAAGGCATTTTTCCTTTTTTAACCTCAAAGTATCAAAAGGTATAAGCATGCATCTATCCTGCAACACAACTGTMATCAAATGAATATTTACACAATAATATCAGACTTCCCGTGCCAAGCTCTAAGAGCAAAACTACAGTATTTCATTGTCTTGTTTCTCCATGCCATTTATGCAAAAAGCTTTGTTTCTTTTTTAAGAATGCATTTACTTGCAAATGTGCATCTAAATAGAAATTTTAAGAAGTGTCACTTCATTACTGGCACTAACTAATATTCCCTAAACCACATCTTGTGCCTCTGTCCGGATAGGACAGGAAGACAGAGGCTACATCATAGCTCGTATATTGCATTAGGGCAGTGGATGTCACATTCAGAGCTGCATTAAGGGAGTCCGGGAGGTTGCTACAGCTTAGATTACCCGTAAGCACCTCTCCAGGATGTATTCAAGGTTCACAAAGAAGAATCACAATTTGCTTCAGGTTGATGCAGCCACCATTCCTCCAYCCTAAATCTGCAAGTTCTGTGCTGAATTTCTTAGAGACTTCACTCAGCCTCATTCTGACTCAGACATGCAAAAAGACCGTATTTAAACTGACACCTAACACTCCTAGCCCTGCGCTACTTTGAGACAGTGCAACCTTAGTTTAAACTAAGGATGGAAGGGGGGGGGGGGAGGAGAAAGAGGGGGAGACGAGGGGAAGGAGGGATGGAGAGAGGGCAGGAGGGAGAGGGAGAAAAGGAGGGAGCAAGGGAGGGAAAGCCCTCTCCCTCCTGAGCCTTAACACCAGTTGGAAAGCAACAAGAGTGCAGACTGAACTCCAGGGAGGTTCCCAGTGACGTGTGGTTGCAAGTGTAACTCTGATCCCAGTTTATTTWTTTTCTTTATTTTTTATTCTCTCTTTGATGGGAGCAAGAGACATTTAAATTAAAAATAATAATAATAATAAATAAAAAGGTTCGTATGATATGATGCTGGTTCCTTACAGGAGTCAGACTTCAAAAGGAGGAGTGCTGGTAATCAGTCTGGTCCTTCTTTTTGAATCTTTTAGGAGGCACGAGGGGAGTCCAGAAGTTTTCCTCAGAACTTATCACATCAGGCAGAAGGGAAACACGAGCAGAAGCAGATGATATTTAGATATTTTTTCCATTGTAAGCAATATTAATTCTCTGCTTATGTTCAGAGACACCTCATTTACTTAGGAACCTTCTAAGCCAACAAAGTAGTAGCGGAGGGAAAGCAGAGGTGAGGATTCACCCCCTGCTCCGAGCAGCTAAGCTCAGGGCCTCAGCAGGCAGTCCACCAAGAACAGGAGGCCTCCAGAAGGCCCTTGTGCCAAGGCTCAGCCTAGGTGCTTTCATGGCRAATGAGAGATTTGCCTTTCGCCTGCGATTATGAGGTTCTTAATTTGAGCAACAGAAGTTCAGCTCTTAAATTTGCCCATATTCCCCTCTGTGGTGGTTCATGTCCCAAACTCATGGCATAATTTGATACCACAAGGAACAGCTCTACTAAACTACTAAACAACTCCTAAGCATCTCTCTCTCTTTTTTTTTTTTTTTTTTTTTTTTTTTTTTGAATTTGGAGAGGCAAGGAGAGGAACAAAGCAAAATAATAATATTGGGTCATATGAATAAAGTTAAAAACTTAAAAACCGGATTTGCAAATATACAATTTGGGTTTCTACCAACTGAACTAGAATCTCTTCACAAGCTAAGAAGCTCTTCAAACTTATTCCCCTGAGTTTCAAAGACAGAAGTCTGACTGGCAACTGAAACACAAATACGTGCACATACACCCGGTAAAAGCCTGATTAGCCACCAGGGCACACAAGACATGGCATTTTCCTGTGGAAGCAAAAACTGCACAAAACATAAGAATTACTCATGAGTTTAAACACACAACTTCTCCTTACATTAGCCAAATTCAAGATGTTGAAATGGATGACCAGACCGGCCACAATAACTCTTTTTCTCCAAGAATCTTTAGTGAACTCCCAAAATSAAGAATCCTAAAATTAGTGAATTAGTGCTTCCAAGCTCTAGCCAAAGCACTAATAAATAAACAAACAAACAAAATCATTCATGGTACAGATCTGCTGAAGTCAAGAGGAAGCTCTTCAGTATCTCATGCAGGCAACAATTCATAATGGGCCAAGCTTAAGCCCTCACTATAAATTTTACAGCCTTGGGAGTAGCAAACAGGTCTTGACATGAATGTTTTATGATTCTTTTTTAACTGGTAGAGATACTGGTAGGAAAGAACTCCACATAACTAAGATGACAGATTTGTACAGTTTACAGCAAAATGTTTTGATCATTGAAATGGACTGTAATCAATGAGCAACTCAATATGCAGGTCTTGGCCATTTAAGAACACAGTAAATACTCTGATAGACRCAGAAATCACCTGAAAAAGTGAGAGATTTCTAAGACAATTTTTGAGAGAGCTGCCCTACTGTTTCCTGTATTTCATCAACCAATAAAAAATACGCAACCGGAGGGCTGTAGGGCTAAAACTACAATTGCTACAGTCCTAGCAAAAGTTTTTAAGACACTGTAGGAGTACTAGGGGATTATATCTGCTGTCTGCTCCTTCACGATATATATTCTGATGCAAACATTTTAGTATTTACAGTAGTCCRTTATTTTATTTAAATTCTGTCAAATTTAAGCAGCTTTTAGTAGAAGCACTCAGAATAACTGTTGTTTTAAAGACCAATATGTTATAGTATTTAATCTTAAAAATATATAAGGGTGTAGAAASAGAAACCATCTCTGGTAACAGGGCTTACAGAAATTGGTCTTGAATTGTTCCAGTTATTCAGCCTGTGCTTTTACTGAGCACATACCAGTACAAACAATAAAAAAAGGCAATAAAATCAGTTAAAAAATTAAAATGACAGTCAACAAAGTCAGAAAAACATGGCAAAGTTTCCACAGGGGGGATAATATACATAAGGATACACAGTTCAGGTGGAGTTGCCTGCAGTTGTTAATTACATTGAACACATTCATGTAACACAAGCACATTAAATTGAACACTGAGTCGACAAAAATACCCCCCACTTTTGCCTCAAAATTTGCTTGCTCTGGAGAGGAGAGAGAGGGAAAGGAGGCAAGGGGAGAAGAGGGAGGTAAGAAGAGGTACGGTGCAAGTTCTGCCATCCTTTTCCCCCTATGCAAGAATTAARTATTAAAGTCACAGTCTAGCAAATGCAAAATTTATTTCAACTGTACATAACAGATATCCTTTGTATAGAAAACAAAACACTGAGTTGATATATGCAACCACAAACAATAGGCATACTGTACAGTACAATGCAACATTCAGATATACATCCATTTTGTGGTTTCAAAAGGCAGTCGCCTACTAAAGATGGCTTCTCCCATTCACAAATGAAGTTCACAATATAGATCATTTTCTTCTATGTCTCACGCCACTATATACACACATTACTGTGTTTTGGCAAGGTTATGCAAAACACCCAATTAATACAGATCGGTTTGGGCTTATGGCAAGTACTAGTTTTATGGAAACACTGGATAAGCCACGTGAAGAGGGGCTGACAATGGCTTGAACCTACCTTCTCATTCAGACTCTCCATCCTTGCAGTATTAACTGTACACGTGTATTTTACAGAATTGCATAAACATCAGGTACTAGTGTTACCAGGACTAAAGTTCCACAAAAATAGAAACACGGACCCTTTGGACTGAATACCACCATCTCCACACTTGCATTTTTTTTAAGCGTGTTGCATTAATACTCCTCATCAGTTCACAATAGCTCTTGGCCTGTAACACTGAAGGCAGCAAATGATTTTAACTGTGCAGTGATGTTAATATGAAAGATCGTAATTATGGTAACTATGTGACTCAAATGCTACAATAATTAATGGTGGTAAACTGTCAAAGCTTTGGTGCATAGAAAGTCAATAGAATCTTCAGATCTGGGTAACAAAACATTCTGCGTGATAAGGAAAGTTCCAGTGCAGCAACTGTATTTCAAACTCATATTTACACTATATAACATATAACAGACATGAAAGAACTATCATTTATCCAATGCAGAAMAGATTAGTTAACTAGAACACCACAGCTTAAGAAACGGGGAAAAAAGCAATCCATACTTTTCATATAATTTAGAACAAATACTCTTGACTCAAAGGAAAAGCAAAGTGGCTTACAGATGCACAGTGGAATGGCATGGGGCACACAGACTTATTTCAGCTCTCTAACCAAGACTCCTCCGGTTCAAATAAAACTATAYGTAAGTTCCTCGTCATTAAGTTAACAAATGACCTTTTTTTTTTTTTTTTCTCCTCCTCATGTACCCCTGAAAATTCTCTTCAGTGACCAATGTGGCTTCTGTTAGTCCAATTTGCAAATACAAACAACAGCGAGAGGATAGAACAGGTGACCAAACAATGCAAGACCGAATGTAAATCTACAGACAGCAACTACTTGGAAATAGCTTCCTCCATGCCAATAACCTTTGGGAATCATTTGTGTCTAGCAGTTATTCACTTTCTGCTCAAGTTAACTGCAGAAATTGATTATAATTAAATTAGTAATTATTATTTCATTATTGTAAACTTTTGAAGAGTGTGATCAAGTTCCCAGGCAGCAGTCAATTGCACCATGATTACTCTGGGCTTGTTCAAGCACTAATACTCGCTTTTCATCCCGATTGGAAAGGGAGTTAGGGAATTGCAGCYGGGCATCCTGGCGACAATGAGAACTGCTGCTGCCCTTTTAGCACAGGCTTTTCCCTAATGCTAGTGAATTAGAAAATCTTTCATCTTTGTTTCAGTTCCAATTGTGTCATCCACGAGGCAGACCCCATGCTCGGCCCCACGCTTGGCCCACGTGCAGGTCCTAGACCTTCAGCTGGGAATGAGGTGTCACAGCTCTCTGCAAAACCAACATTACTGTAAGGAAAGGGTTGTTGCTGAAAACCAACCTGCTCACGGGAAAAGTTACAAGACAAAATCCATCACGGACATGCTCCAAAYGGGAAAAAACGAAAGCCAAGCACTCTATTCTTGAGAGCTTCACACAAGTTGATCGCATCTGGTCACACCTGTACCTAGAGCTTCACCTGCTGAACACTCAAGCTCATCTRGGGAACCACTTCCATCTTGTCTTTTCAAGAGGAACAGTCAACTGATAGTTGACAGCTCTGCATTTTAACAGGCAAGTAAGCATCTAAATCTGCTTTCTACCGCACTATCGCATACAGTAAAGTGACAGTATGACCGTAAGTTACATGAGATTTCCAAAACACTGCATGTAATGAGCATGGGCTGCCAGGTTTTCATGATAACTGCCAGACTGGGAGTGAGGGGAAGCAGTGTGATCCTTCATATAAACGTCTAAGCAATGAGGAAAAGGCAGCAGTATAAAAACAGAAATTTTCATGGATTAGCATATGTTCTTCCAAACAAGTGGGACCGATATGTGAATATCTGAATGATTTTACATTTCTTGTACTCCTTGCTTTTCAATCAGATTTCTTTTACTCTACCAGCTTTGTAATTTGCTAATAATATATAGAAAATTCAACCACTAAGGCTAAAGTATTTCCGTATTGCTGGCACTTGGCTCACAGACCAGTATGGTTTCAGTACAAAATACAAAAAACGTGCTGTATCCAAAAGAAACACAAAAAAAAAAAAAGAGAAGAAGAAAGGACCTGTTGCTACACTGACCAAGTCAAAAAAACAGACCATTCAGAGCTACATATTAATGTCAGTCACTTAAAAAACCCTCAATACCATCCTTAACAGGATATACACTCTTTAAAATGACTTATTGGTATGTGTATTAAATTGGCAATAGAGCCTTCCACCAGGTATAACTCAAGTGTCAGAAGCTCCCTCGGAAGTTGTTAAAATATCACATTAAAGAGACAAGGAACAGCAAGAAAACATCTAAGAAAAGCAGGCTGTGATACAACAAGCATTTGTTAAGAAAAAAGCTCAGAAGTGCATTAGTTCTGGTGAGAGATATATGAGCAACAGCTCTTACGAGATGTAGACCCCATTCTGTAACTATGGGCTGTCCATATACTGTCATAGTCAGAGTCTTCTGAGAGGTCTGAAGGCTCCAAACGAGAAAGGCTACTGCGACGACCCAAGGAGTCTAGACTTGATTGGTCATCATCAGCCAAGACGTGATTATGCATCAGGTCAGTGCCTTGCCATGCTAAGGATGTATGGGTGAAATGAGATGGCGGATGTGGATAGGCAGAGGTGGGATGAGGAGGAGAACGGAAGGAAAAGCCACAACCAAACACATGAAACAAAAGCAAAAGGTGATGGGAAGAGAAGGAAAAGAGAAAATATTGTTAAAAAGGCACCAAAGCTTTTTTCTTTTCTTTTTTTTTTTTTTTTTTTTTTTTGGTTGGGCTTTCAGTATAAATTACATTCATCACGTAATAACTTTTGAATTTTTATAACACAATTTTCAAAGTTGCGGTTAAGTTTTGAAGAACCCTCAGTCGAGAATTCCAAATAAGCAAAATCTTTTTTGAGGACAGATCTTTTTCTTTGGAAGGGGAAGGTTTGGTTCTTTTCAAATATGGAGTCACCCCTGGTCTGGGRGAATAAGGATTGGGACAGATCAAGGAGCACATTGGGCCGTCCCAACGCAGCACTGGCATGAAAAGCAGCAGCACTTTCCCCTCCCCACGGCTCGCTGCTAGTCCCCCGCCTCGCAATGGAGYGGCCATTTCCAGAGCTGCTGGGTGAACCAGATCAGGGACCAATTTCCAAGGAAGATTAACCCTTCCAAAGATCTCTGAGGGCAGCGGTCTCCCCACCAGCTCACAACACAGCCACGGAAGTGCAGGTGTCAGCATTATAGAGGAAGAAATACAGGAGAAAATAACCAAGGGTTTAGAGGCGTTCTCATGCAGAGCAGGGCTGCTCATTTTTTTTTAMTCTTAAAATCTTTTTAAAATCCCTACGCTCACTCAAAGGGGCTGTCCCATTACAGGTTCTTCTGTACCTGTTCCCACMGTTATTTGTTTAAACAAGTAACTGGTCTCATAGAAAAGGGGCAAGAGACTAAAGTCACCCCAGTCAGACTCCCTTCTATGGCCACACTCCCCTGTTTCCAAAGGACTTTGTCTAAATCCACCTTCCCCGTTAAGAGCTTTGAGGTGTCTCGGGGAGTGCACAAAAGCAGCACAAGCCACTTCTTCCTTCTACGGCTGCTTTAGCCCCTGCTCCTCCCTCCAGAGGCCTGGCACTACCTGAGAAGTGTTTATGCATTTTCCCTCCAGTGAAGGCTTAAGATCTGCTTCAGCGTATGGCAGCTTGTAACCCCTTACACACTCCTCAGGTATATAAACTCAAATGTATTGAGTTTAGAAGATGCAGGAGGAGAGGAAGCTCTCCTCTCTTTTTTTTCGTACCAGTCCCTCCAAATTAAACAGCAGAACTGCCAAATCAGTGCTGTGAGGGACAGGCAGAACATGGAAACAAAGGTAAGGGAGGAGTATATAAAAAAAAKTGACATTTTTTCCTGTATATCTGCACATTAGTTAGCTCTATCCTTTTGTACCAACTTCTGGAAATCATTTAGTTCCATTCTTCTGTACCAAAAACACAGAAGCAACTCGAGCAGGGAACTGAGCGACTCTTTCCACCTCCAACTGCAGCTACAAATGGATCTTCTGATACTCGAGGTCTTAGACGCCAACCCTACTGTTCCCAAAGAGAGCAGCCGTGCGCTTCAACTATAAAATCATTGTTTCTTGCTGCAATTAAGTGCAAATAAAAGCTGYTGACTTCTGATGTATGCAATGACGTCTATTGCACTATGTATATTTCTTAAATATACATAGAAAGGAAAAATAGGCAAAAAAAAGCAAAAACGAACATTCATTATGTGACTGCACACACAAATTGTGCAAGTGCAAATGTTTCCCCAACCATTTCTTGTCACAATAACCCTGAAAATAATGAACAGAGCACAGTTGCAACATTTTAAACAGCAATAGTCTCAATGAATTTTGCTTGGAATAACAGTGTATGTTCAGAAGTTTGAACRCACTCATTTCCTATTATCAAATTAAACACATTAGGGTAATGGCTGTAAGGCTAAAAAATACATATTAAGATTAATCAAAAATGATCTAATAGAAGCCAATTTGCAAAACAGATTTATCACCTTGGAGACCAACAGTTTGTCTAGGAAAAATTAAAATGAAGGTTTTTGCTGTTACGTGTTTCCAAAACCTAAACATAAAAAAAAAAAAAAAAAAGGAAAAAAACAGAGCAATGCAGCCCACTCCTTCATATAAGAGGCTGCATWCCTATTTTGAAGTACATAGGAACAGAAACCTGCTGGATATTCAAGGTGATAAAAGTAAGTGAACTTGTGTTAGGAGAAATCTGTGAACAAATCCTGCTGCTGCACTTTGAGCCTTCCCAGTGTCCAGCAGAAAGAATTTTTGCTTGGAAGCAAAATAGGCACAGAACTCTCTGCTAGAAATAAGCGACTAATACAGCAAATTTAAACACTTTTTGTGGACAAGAAGTTAAAATGTCCAATCTTCTAATTCTAGCTAATGGCAAAACCAGTCTAGTACTTCAGGGTCATTATATTGGGTTCCAAGCATATGGGAACTAAATCCTCATTAGGTAACGTCAAAACAGGGCAAATCTGAACGAGCCCAACAGCGTTTTCTGTGTCCTTGTGTAAATGGAACAAATGCTGGTGGGCTCCCCTGCTTTGTGCAATGTGTTACAATACAGAGGAGCTCCACACACCAAACTTACTTCGGATTAAATGAAGTAGGATCTCAAAGGCATGGTTTTCAATGGACTAAATACCAGTCTGAGAAACTAAAAATGGCCTTAAGCAACAGAGAGACCCAGGGGAAGAGTTTCTCCTGCAATTCTATTACGACATAAAATTTGTCATTGATACTAAAAAGAGATAGTGACAAGAGAAGAAATATCTATGGGTCTAGGTTACTTTTCCATATCAGAAGTCTTTGCTGAACAGTCAAACAAAACAAATATTTACTTCTCCAAAACTATACACGACTCTCCATTTCTCTTCTCTACTTACCAGCTCCTCAACATTTACCAAAAAACATACTGAGCAACTGTCATACTCAGTCCAGACACCTGACACCTCTGCTTTTTTGATGCAGGTTACGCACAACTTGGAATCATGACTAGTAACACATCTTGTAACAAAACAAACAGAAACAAACAACAATAGCAACAAAAAAAACACACAGAAATGAACAAAAACAAATAAAACCAACCCCTCTCTCTTTCCTCCCCCCCAAAAAAACAAGAATCTCACAGAATGATAGTCTCCTACACTGGAACTTGGCTAACATTGAACAAGAAACAAAGTGCTATGTCCAGGTCCGCTTTACTGCCTGCAAAGGCCAGAGACCTTTGGCCAGAGACAAAGGGTCTTTTGGTCTTTTTTTTTTTTTAAGAATCAAAATTGTGTTTCATTTAGCTATTTCAGCACTTTGGAACTTACTTGAATTTAGTGTTTGACGTGTTTTGGCACTTGTGCAATAGGCTTCAATGACTTTAAGAATTTGTGCGTCTTCTTCTAAAGCAGCTGTACCTAGAACCAAAGGAAAAATGAAATTAAAGATTAAAAAGAAAAGAGAACACTAAGGTAAACTTTTCTAATAAAGCTAAATCACTTTTCAAGGCTAAATGCTACATATAAAAGATGAGACCAAAATTCAGTCTAAACCAACCTTGAAAAATTCTCTTAGTCACCTTTCAATGCGCAGAAGGTTTATATTAAGTTTCAAAAGACAAAGTATTACTACAAAATTTTAAAAAGGAAAAAATATCAGAAAAAATTGCTCATATACTCAAGTTTAAAAAGCTTAAGAGACTCAGATACTTCAAATACAGGTTATTTTTCTTTCAAGGCAGGAAAAATAATCAGATTTGTCGTCTTTGTTCTTTGTGTGGCATGCTTACAGYAGCCAAGACAAAAATTTCACCTGTGGCCTCGGTTTTATAAGTGCACTCAGGTGAAATACCCGGCTCATCCAGGTTTGTCTGTTGCAAGACTGACTAATGCCTCCCCGCAAGGATCCCTGGCGATTCAGAGATGGTGCCTAGCAAAGRAACAGAACTACCACCAATATGCCAAAGTTTGCTAGTACTTCAGTGGAAAATGTTTACAGGTCCAAAAGCTGGAGAAGTGTGAAAAAGTCCAGTATAGAGCAAGAGTTTCTAATTACTCACAGAGTGGGGGAAAAAAGTGTATGTCAAGAATCAGTTAAGYACTTTGAATAAATAAAATTCTTCACCGTAAAGTCACAAAAAATCATTTTCAAGAAAAGTCACTTTATACATCGAAATATTGAAAGGTGGTATTTTAAAGCTGATGAGTGCAGAAGTCCAGCAAAGCTGTCAGCTGAATAACTGCAGCTGCTCCATCTCCCTGCATCTTCCAGGGGCTGACGGGAGAACTGTACTGAAACTGACTGAGGTACTTCCATTATCCCTAAAAAGATCCCTGTTAATAAGAACAGATGAAATTCAACAATGTTTTTCAACTATTACAGCCATTATGAGGGAGAGAAATTCACCAGCAGAGGTGCATTGCAAGGATTAATCATATCATGAAACTAAGCTGACACTGGAGATTAGCAGTTACTTGGTAAATGTTATGTGTAAGGCTTTTTCCCCTCTATTTTTGGTTCTTATATAATGTGCATTTAGATGACAAAGCTGCTATTTACAAACTAACTTCCTTAAGTACAAAAAAGTAGAAATAGAAATGAGTCTTAAGATACAAAGTCCCTTCTTGCCTAAGTTCTCCTATAACTGGCACATCCTGTATTCGAGCGGAATTTCTGTAAGCGTATTTTAAATTGTTCCATCCCTTGGTGGATCCCATAGGTGGCAACAGCAAAACAGTTACTAAAAATAATGTAACATTAGGGTGCTTAACAGAGTGGCATTTAGGTTCTCTACTTCTTAAAAATGAAGCGCTTCAGAGGCTGAAATTGCAAATTTAAAAACAAAAAGTGGCCTATTATATTATACACAATTTTCCAAAAGACCATTAATAGAAATAAATAAATCGGTACGGATCTAAAATTTACTCAGGTAAAACTGACACAGCCATTTTTACTGTCTTTTTTTACTGTCATTTTAAAGGCAAAGCTGCTGATGTATTGCATTTACCTATTGTGCAGGAGACTGAYGAGGACACCCCTTCTCCAAATGCTACCTTCTACAGTCAGGAGGAAGACCAGAGTAGAAAAAACACCTCCTATTATATTATGGGAAGCCCAAGCCTCCCTTGGCTATAAAGATTCTTTTTTAAGAGATCGGTTAAATTTAAACAAGGACACTTCTTACTTGACCAGTCCACAGTGAATCTTTTGAGGATGCAGAAGAGAATCAAGTTTTTTAAAAAAATACATTCTTAAAATCTGCAAAGAATTGTAGCAGCAACAGATCTTTAATTCCTCGATTCCAAAGACACTTTTGGTTTCCCTTCAGCCAGCAGGCAACTTTCACACACAATTAGCACTTAAGGCTGCACAGAAACCGCACCGAGAACACAACGAGGCAGCTTCAAATCATTATATACTGTGTATTAAGGGGATTGTTAGGATGGACTTAATATATGGTTGGACATATACAGCCTATTTGCTGCTGCTGCCAAGCCTGGGATCTTCTCCCCCACGTCAATGATGAAAAACAAGAGAGAAAAGAGCATCTCCTGCAGGCTGCCTGACATGGGCATGCACCAGCCAAGGAGGAAAAGCTTTTCCCCCCAACCCTGCATGAAGGGATCAGACCCAACGCTCACAATAACATTTCACACATTCTAAACACTCAAGAAGCACAGCCTCTATTTTAAGAAGGCCTGAACAAAGGCCAGACGTGTAGAGGCAAAAGTTGCAGCAAAAGACTACAGCCTTCAGACACAAATACTGTAAAAAAGAAGTTATTTTTAACACCCTACCTTGTACTGACAAGTATCTGGATTATGCACTCACACAGATTTACAAGGCAGATTTGGAACAAAACCAGCAATGAAATAAATAGTGTTTGCTGGATAATGTTAGCACTCTCGCTGCCTCAAATTGCCCAACACACAGATTTTGACCCATATATACATATTCTTGTACTTGTATCAGTTTCTCTTGGCTTAATGTTTTTAAGACTTGAGGCAGCCAAAAGCTCTGCAACTTTTTCTGCCAGAGATGCCAGCCTTATTTCTAGGGACGGAGAGCGGCTATTGGATCTAAAAAGACTGACCTTGGAAGCAACTAGTCTTTGAACCAGCAGCTATACTCAGCTTTCCAAAACCCAGCTCAGTGGAAGCTCCTACCAGAATCAATTCAAGAACACAGCTATTAAATACCCTATAAAAGYAGGAGAGTGTTTTTAACCTCCAGCTTGCTGTTTACAGTATTAAAAGGTAGTTTTGATATTAGTGAGCTTTGAATGGCTCTGTAGTCAGTCTTGCTTCCTTCTGCAGTAAGCAGATAGAAACAGGGACCTCGCAGGCACGCAGAACCTGACCTAGCTGAATTGTTACTTCTGGATATAAATCGTGCTGTAGAAGCTTCTGTTTCTCTGTACTGACTACAAATGTGCCTGAAATTACTAGTTCACACACAGATACGTGCAAAGAGAGGATATGAGGCCCACCAAGACTGATAATATCAAAAATAGTTACTTCCTTGCAGGAGGAATACTATGATCGGAGGTGCTAGCAACTGAACAAGTTTCCCAAAAAAACTAAGGTCATCAGTGTTATACTTGCTACCTTGCTAATAAAACCCAAAAGACTGGGAGGGCTTCTGAAACTTTTTCAATTAGAAATTAACTCATCCCATCCGGATAAGTGCCTAAAATGAGCAAAACAAACTGCCCTCTGAAGGTGCCTACCTCTCTCCACTGACAGGAGAGAGGAGACCAGGTGACTTGCTCAGACTGGACATCCAACTTCCACAGAGTTTCAACGGACATTAATTCCCAGCCTATAAACTACGCAGACATTTGCTCAGTCTCTCTTACTTTTTCTCAGTGCAAATTCTTCATCTGACGGCTTCCGCTCCGGCTTGCGTTTGGGAAGCAGCTTTTTCATGGTTTTAGGGCTTTTACTGAGATCCTGTGGGGAGGAGAATAAAAAACAGGAGAGTAGAGCTTCTTCACAGCATTTCAAGAATTCAACTTTTAAGAGACATACAGTATTTACTAGGTGAATACATATTAACAGCACCAAAATTCAACCTACTAATATTTTAGGCCACCAGGTCTGCCTGCACTGGCTCATTTCCTCTCTAGTCCATCTCTAACTATATACATACTAAGTTGCATATTTATCTGATCCTATTAGCAGAAATGTATGGAAGAGCTGCTGCAAAGGCACGCAGGCTGTCTGGGAGCGAGAGCAAATAACAAAGGCAGCCATACATTAGCCCAGTATTTTTCTTGAATTTTGAAGGGACAGTCCATTTGATTTGTCTATTCAGAAGCAGTTAAAAAAAGGACCTAACAAGGATGCCTGGCAGAGAGGATACCTATTTAGAGCTTTGTAAGAACAGACCTACAGCAACGAAAATGCAGCAACAAATAAAGTATTTCTGCTCAAAAACTAGTCAAGTTCATTTATGCACAGGAATATACTGGTCTATCCCTTACCTTAAGGATGCAAGACATCCTCTATAATAAAGTACAGAACAAGAAAGTGAACAGGTGAATGAGCAGGACACAGGCGAAAGAGGATGGAGATGAGTTTTGAGCATCATCATAGGCTAAAYACTGTAAAGATGAGTGACATTTTACTACATTTGAGAGTTTAGTGCCATATACAAAAAGGCATGAAATGAACTTAACTAACGATGAGGCAGGGAGTGTAAATTACAGCTGAGCAAGAGAATCTCTCGTATCAAATTAGCCTAAATATTAACCTTCCAACTGGAGACCACCTATCAYTTTTTCAGGGGATTTACAAAACCACAAACAAGAAGCTGTACTATGCCCCCATTTATTTATTTATTTAAGGAAAAAGTCCACTTTAAGAAATAAGTCACCTCCCAGTCATTTTTTAAGAAACTGCAAAACTGTTAAATAACGTTGGTCTGTCAAGAGCTCATGTTTGCATAATGAAATGTTCACAGGCATATCTGAATGCCTCTTTCTGGGCCCTGCTCTCCGTGCTGGATTASAATCATGGGACTGAGGGACAGACAGGAGGACACCGAAAGAGAAGATACCGTCGTGCCAATCTCCTCCTCTGAGTGCGTGCGCGCATGTGYAAACGAGTAAGCAACCTATACATGTACACACACAATTCCTACATAAATCGTATGTTTTCCTCGTGTGCACAGCTACAGAAAGTAGCAGCAACACTGAACTAACCAAATTTAGATTAAAAATAAAACATATTTTTTCCCATTTGATCAAAGAACAGAAGAGGGAGATGGGGGCTAGGGGAAGGGGAGGAGAAAACTCATCTTCTATCACATCTTATTATCTGAGCTGCAAGACTAAATCACTGCCTCAAACATCATCACCACCATTTAACACCACACTCCCTGGCAGTAAACGTGCAGAAGAGGCACTTAGGGACGTGGTTTAGCAGGCAGGGTGGTGACGGGTTTACGGTTGGGCTCGATCATCTTGAAGGTCTTTTCCAACCCTAATGATCCTATGATTTTTACTAGCCCATTACCAGCATCCCTAGTCCTTTCCAGGAGCAGCTCTTGATGCACCTCCTACACAAAAACACACACAGAACTGTACACGATGGCAGGAGCAGAGGACACTTAGGACTTCTCACGGGCGGCCTGCTGCCCAGCAGCATTTCTTGGCTGCAGCATCTCACCTCTTTATAACAAAGAGCTGCTGAAGGCCGTAACGGAGGCGCAGGCCGCAAGCAGCTCAGACTCCAGGGCTTGGGAGTTTTAGGAGGCTCCAGAGGTCCCCAGTTTATCGTGGTATGCGGAGTCCCGTGATGGGACGGATGTGGGAGAGTGTGGTAAGCAGGAGTCAGGGGGATTGGCTTGCTGTCCGAGTGCTTGCTGGAGGGTGTTACCGGATGGGAGGGAAGCTGCCAAAGACAACGGTTACAGGAAGGGAAAGAAAGCAAATTACTAAAATGAAGATAAAATATCAAAGATCAATGAAATAATTCCACCAGCTGGCTAGCATTTATGTTTACTACAGCCGGCCTTCAGAAACCTTAATGGTGATTTATGATTCAGAAAAGTGGAGCTTAAAGAAATTGTTAGTGTCTGCCACAGGAAGAGCATATATTGAAGAAGAGTGACAAGCAGCCTTGCTCCCGCTTCTCTCGTCAAGGATGGAGCGGAATTTAGATCCATGCAGACTGAAAAACTCAGGTCCAGAATCCGGAAGAAGGCACCTGAAACCATTTCTCCACAGACTGTCAGGTACAGCACCAAAYAAAACCTACTGTTTTAAGGAGGTTTAAAAATGAGATACACTCCTCAGCGAAAATACTAAATTTACTGACAGTGAATTTTATTATACCCTTCCTAGGCTGAACCATTACATTAAAATACATATACATTTCTTTTATCTCATACAATTAACAACAGAATGATCCTATGACCCAAGCTGGGATCATAAAACATTCACATCACTATTCCTAACGGCTAAAAATGCTTCACATAGCAGTATATTTGCTGGATAACACAATGTACACTGCTCATAACACAATGTACACTCAGCCCTTAAGGCATTCCTTACCGTGTGAGAKGGCACAGAGTGAGGTTTAATGGTGGGGTTTCCAACAGTGGTGACTTTGGTTTGCTTCTGCAGGTGGTCCACCCATTCATGCAAATCCTGTTGGTTATTACAAGACACTAGTATCCTTTCAATCATATTTCCTAGGTGAGAAAAGACGTAAGATGTCAAAAACTACAGAAAAATGACATAGTCAGTCTAATATGCTTATAAAAACACACAATTTGTAAAACTGGTAAATCTCCAAAATACTACACAAAGGTTTTAACCTGTATTTTTAGTACCACAGCATCTTACTTTTACATGCCGTATGTCCTACGCACATTGTTTTGTTTTTTTTTTCCCCTCCCTTTATAACTTAAAAATATATAGAAGACAGGTTTGTCTTAAGCTCCAACTGAAAAATCTAGTAGTTTCATGGTGTCTCAAACTCCTCAAAACAGTCTAGCATGTTCTTCAGCCTTCAGCTGCAAAACACGGAAAGTGCATTTCACAGATGTTTCCTCAGAAAGCACCATAACGTCATTTTGAATCTAATTTCAAAGCTGAGGTGAAAGGCACTTGGGAAGCAGCTTAAATTCAGTTGCTTTTATTGTTGCAGCTAACATACGTGTTGAGTTTACACAGGTGTTATTTGAGGTCAGCCTCACAGCTCGTATTTCGAAAGAACAAGAGCCATCAGCAACTGCTTCCCTCTGTACCAGAGCACTGATGTGTGACCCTGCCTTGAGAGAGCCCAAGTCACCCCAAGGAACCTGCCTGGAGACAGGACTCTGTCCAGGAGCTGACCAAAGCTACATGTTCCATGGCCTGGATCCTGCTCTGCGGAACATGTTCCCAGGATTTGGGGTTTGCTAACGGGCTGGCAGCCCTTTAAAYCCACCACAGAATTGGAGTATATGCKGAAACCRAGTACCTAACAGACGGAAAATTCCCYAAGCAAGGACAACTGCAATCATGGCCAGCACAGACACTGATGTCTCAGGGAGGRAAAAGACCATTTCTAGAAGAAAGCCCTCAATTAAAGCTCTTCCACAATCCCTGGCATTCCCTACTTTCCAGAGCCTAGCATAGTCTGAACTGGCATTCTTCACTTCTAYTCCATATGTTTATTAAAATGAAGAAATTTGAGGACGAGTGCCATGAGAAGCCAAATTAATCTGYTAAAACAGGTGTTAATAAAACAATTAAAAAAACCCTTTCATGTGAAGCTCAGTCTGCATAGTATGATATTTGAAAGAGCATACCCGGACTAAACAGTAAATAAAAATATTTATGGCCATTACCTGCAATTTCAAATGCATTTTTATGATTCTCGGTGTCTTCTAACTTTGTGATAGTCATTCCTGTCATTGGCAGCTTTCCCTAGAAAAGCAGTTAACACTCAAGCTAAAYTCAAAACATACAAAAACATTACAGGTACAAGATATAAACATTTAAAACTCTAAGCACGGGCAGACACATACAGTGCATCAACGAATGGAAGCACATTGATGGGCACAAAATAACTACAATTCCACACAGACAGCTCCTAATGGAAGCTTTGGTTTGATCAACTTTTGATAACATCTCCGACTTTAAGAAGTCAAAGTTATCAAACATCTCTGACTTCCAAAGTCCCTTGTTTCCAGGTCTGAGATGAGGAACTCTCAGAATCCCAGAATGGTTGAGGCTGGAAGGGGCCTCTGGAGATCGTGTAGTCCAACTACAGTAGTCACTAGAACGTAGTCACTAGACACCCAGAGCACGGGCACAGGGCGGCATCCAGGTGGGTTTGGAGACCTCCAGAGAAGGAGGTTCCACAACCTCCCTGGGCAGCCTGTGCCAGGGCTCTGGCATCCTCACAGGAAAGAAGTTCCTCCTCACATGGAGATGGAACTGCCTGTGTTTCAACTTGTACTCATTGGCCCTTGTCCTGTCACTGCCAACGCTGAGTAGAGCTTSTTGTTCAGATCCCCTCTTAACCTTCTCTTCTCCAGGGAAAACAGGCTCAACTCAGTGTTTCCTCATACGATAGGTGCCCCACTCCCTTAATCATGTTGGTTGCTCTTTGCTGGACCCTCTCYTGGAACAAATCCAGAAAGCACCTGGTATCCAAACTGTGCAGCCCTGTGTCAACCCTGAGCCACTGACTCACTGGCATAACACCAGGAAGTAATGGGATGGAAGAATTTTGCCTTGCTGTGAAAACGTAGTCACTAGAATGCAAGGAGTTCTCAGTGTTGGAAAAAAACACTTGGGAACATAAGAGGGAATGAGCACTGATGCTGCTGCGTTGCTGCAAGGTTGCTCTGTTTCTGTGGGGGGACAGCGGGCTGGAAGTGTTCACTGGAGAAAAGCAGAGCTTCTTCTGGAGAGCTCAAAGAGCGTCTCTACCAGCAGGGTACAATGGATCTGTAAAGTGAAGCACCTGCTGCTRGTGACCTGAAGGCCACACTGCGCATTTCAGGTGCTTCCACACCAGCCTAACTCCAGGCTGCTGCCATGGGCTGAGTGCCAACCACTGACCTGGAGTAAATCAGGTGCATTTCTGGAGCACATCTTCCAGTTCGGCTTCATTCAAGAAGCAACCAGCTTTGAGACCACTTCTATAGCATACCCCAAAGGACAGTAAAGAGGGACAACTAGGAGATTTATTTCAGAAATGCTCTCCTGCTTGGAAAACAGGACACTAACAGCACACATCCAGGACTAGGTGGCAGGGCCAGCTAACTCGCCCCAATGCAAGCTCAAGCGTTGTGCCATTTTGGTAAGGCTCAAGCAGCAGCCAGAAGAGCACTGACCTGGACAGCAACACCTCTTTCCTATGTAGCCCTAAAAAGCTACTGGTATTTCCTTTCATGAACCACTACCAACAAGTACGGACATTAAACAACTTGTTCTTAGTCACACAGTGCATCAGCTGCAAAAACTGAATCTAGCCTTCACCTTCTTAGCCCAGTATTATGTAAACCAGATTACTAGTTCCTAATGTAGACATCACCTTTCTTCTTTGTACATGCAGAAGTTTAATAATTCTTTTCAAGYGTACTATGAATCACCATTTGCAGAAAAAGTACCACCCCCACTGTGGTTACACACATACATACAAATATAACTCTACCTGATATATGAACCCACTCATTCTCGGGCTGGCAGACAACATTAGCAAGATGTTAGGAAAGAGAAGAAGGTATCGCTCATTCTTTTCCTTATCAAAAGGAGAAAAAAAAAGTGTAAATACAACATTACAACACCGCAAGCCGCCTCCTCCTCCTCTTCTCTCTTTTTTTGTTTTAAATTAAAACCACCTCCAGTGTTGTAACTCCACAGCTACTCCACAAACACTTGTCATTGGCAAAATTAACACTACAGAGAAAAATAGATTATTTGCTAGTTGAAAAATGTAAGTAGCACTTGCCCATACTACAACCTTGAGTAACACTTGCCCATACCACAGCCTTGAAAGTACAGCCTAATATTTTTATTTAGAAATTTTACAATCTGGGGGAAATACAGTCTGTATTTAATTTGATAGCAAGTRTTTCACCAATCTCAGTTAAAACAAAAACATATATATTGGATATATCTTAATACAATTTAGATGGACACATTTAAGAACGTCAAGGCCTCGTGTTTCAAACTGGAGAGATCATATTCTATTATGATGTGGGGTGATATTCTTTTAATCGGAAAAGGAATATAGAATAAAGCAGCTATGATCATATTTACAACGAAAATACTGCATGCTTTGCTCCAGTTCTGGTGTCTGACACTCCCAACACCCTGTGACCAGTCTTCTGGTCTTTCTGCTGAGGCTGACAACTTTCCTTTTGATGCCAGCTGGGGCAATGTCTGCTGTGAATTAGATGCTTCTCTACTTGCTAGTGAATAGCAGAATTTTTCTAGTCTACAATTAATTGGCAGTCTCCAAAATACATACGCTTCCTCTTATTCTRATCTCCAAAACCATTAGTTTCTCTAGCTTGTATTTTAAAATATTTATTTTAAAATTGAGTRAAGTGACCAAATCTGAAGAAGAAGTGGGCCTCAGGCACTGTGCAGTAAAACATTTGGAAGTTTTTGTTTTTCAAACTTATCTTGTAATAATTGCTCTGCCAAATGATTCTGTAAGACAACTATGCATAGAAGATCCTCTTTATGTATTAWGCATTTCCAGACTCTTTCCTGGCTGAAACTGTCCTTTAAAGTCACCTTAAAATGTTTCTAGCTGCTATACTGGCTAAGTTTCAGGCAATTTTACAGCTGAGACCATCCACCTTTGAGGAATTCTTTTTTTTCCATGGCAAAAGTCTTAAATCAGTATAGACAACCTGTAGCATTTAGTGTCTCCGAAGCATTATGTTGACTTCTGTACACAATGATTATTATTAATCACAGAAGAGACTCACAACGAACACCGAAACTACATTACCTCACTTCCAGCACACTGAATCATGACTTGGGACATATAAATTACATTGCCAAGTGTTTTAATGTCCTCTCCCTCCCAACAGCGGATGGCTTCGGTCAGTATTTGCAGCTCAAGCTCTTTCCGTTTCCGTACTTCTTGACATTGTCCCTAGTAGACACAGGGAGAAACAGCAACTCTATCAATTCAACTCATTTCCAGCAGAGCACAGCTCTGAATAGCACTACACTTGTATTTCCTGTTTTGCTTGTACTACATAAAAGACAGTWTGTAAAGCATTTCATTTAGATGATTATTAGTAGTGTTTTCTTATAAAATCGGTTTTGTTTCAGTATTATAATTTTTCTTTTCATCAACACACTGACCTTAATTACCTAACTCACAATGACGGGCATGTTTCTCAATTACTTTTCTATGAATTCTAAGCCAGCAGTGCATTACTAACCAAAAATTAGTGTAATCAAAAATCAGCCTAACCAAAAATTAGTAATATAGCTGTCCTGTATATTCATGACTATAAACTATCTAGTAAGAAGAGTTGCATCAACTGTGCAAACAGTACATGTATATAGCCCCGGGCATCTGCTTTTTTGATATATTTACCAGTTATACACTCATTTAATTTACCAGAATTCTTTAGAACAAGACCTACTTATTCATATTTGTTGGCCACCCAACAGAATGGGATCCCCAAAGCTTCTCTGGAACACAGGTAACAGCAAATTTGTGCTTAAACTAATCAAAGCTATTAGGCTCCCAGCAGCCCCCACTTCTTGGAACTTCAAGCATTTTAAAACTGAGATTGGTTAAATGTAAGCTACTTAGTCGCATCTCTTAGCAGATAGCTCATCTGCTTAAATCAGACTTGTCTCTCCTGATTATCACCGAGAGTTCCACATCTTCTATGTTTTATTAGCACCTTCCCTTTCCTCCTACATCCCCTAACTCCAACACAATCTAGAAGAAAAACTCAGAAAAATATACTTAGTGTTGTAAAGAAACCCTTCTCCAAGTTCGTAGTTATACTAGCACTGGTATAGAGTGGGGATGAGCAAGAGGGGAGGAATGCACGTGTAGCTCTGTTATACTGACCAGTATTTCTGTAACTTCCCCAAAAGTTGCCATTCTTAGCTCTACCCACACGTTTCCTGCCTTTCAAATTTTTCTCCCATAAAAATGTCTTAGACAAAAATATTTGAAGAACTTTACTTTTTTTTTTTGAGAGAGAGGTTAAATTTTTTTTTTTTTTTTTTTTAAAGAAACATTCTCCTTAAATTATGTATCTATTTTTCATCACTCTTACAGAAAGATTTTTGAAGGCAGTCATGGATTTTTGTATATCTGTCCGATCCGGATGATAATCCTAAAAACAATGGGAAAAATATAATAATAGTTTTAGTATTAGTAAACACAACAAATCTCTGTAGAGGCTTAACTACTGCAAACAAACAATCCTGAAGGTGAGGAAAATTAAAAAAAAAAAAAGTTTGAAGACCTAATAGCTCCCTTTTCACAGGCTTCCTATTTTAATATTAAAGCCCAGAGGTGTTGTTTGAGGTAAAAATGAAGAGTCAGTTACAAAATTTCTACTTATATTTAAGAGGGAGCCAAGGAAATTTTGCAAGGTCTAGTAGGTTGAAGACTGCTTTCCAATTTGTCATGTTACTGTCTTTGTCACAACCTGTATTCCTTGTGGACTAAGATGACATGCTGTCACTGACTGACCGAAACCACAGCGTGCGACAAGGCAACAACCCACATGCTGTTTGTTTCTCTTCCTCCAACACATCCCAAAAGTCCAACCTACAAAATGCAAACGCAGAAGCAGTTCCTCAAACACCTTCCCACATTAGAACCATCATTTTGGGACAGTGCTCAGCAGAAGTCGAGGGGACTAYCTCGGTGATGTGTCCAACAGGTTGAATTGTTAAGACGAGAAGCAGCATTTTTTCTACAGGATAAAGTAGCCTTGAGTAGTTTGCAGGAGACAAAGTCAACATCAAGTCAACCAAAAACCAGGCAAGACTGACCATTTGTCTGGCCATTTTTCCTGCAAACAGTTAGGTCGTGGTGCAAGTTTTACTGCACTGATTTCAAACTACTAGCGCTCATGTTTTAGAAGGCTGAAGGAAGAGCAAACAAATTTTATTTGGGGTCCCATCATGTTTGACATGTACCTTTAAAATAATTGTTGTCAAATCATCATTAAGCTGGAACATAAATGCTGATAAGATATACCTCCATGTGCCTTTCAAGTTCTTTGAGTAACGTGGGGTATTTATCCAGACGCATGAAAGGTTTGCTGAGGCCTGTGGTCAAGACAAGGATCCCCGGGCTGTTGGCACCTTTCAGCTCCATGAATTCTCCTAGTTCCTCACTGCACACACAAGACAGATAGACAGATTAAGACCAAATCACCAAGGCAGTTAATGTTACATTAAATTTATTACTCTACTCTTTCATCTGCAAATAACTTTGCCAAAAAAAAGCCCAAGAGGTCAAACAAGGTATATTAGAACTACATTTTTAATCTAAGTGCTGATATCTAATTCTACATTACATAAAGTGGAAGAAAACATTTGCAGATTTGGGTTCATCATTAAACCAACGGGACGAAGAACATGGGCTCAAATCCAGCATTTGAGCAATGGAAGCTCAGAGAGAGCTCCTAAATGCTACTTCATGCAAACAGACTACAGGAAAAAAAGTAACTTAAACTGAGTATATTACTCATTCTTTTATTCAGTGACATCTCACTAACTGGAATTCACATAACTAATGCCCAAGCACCAACTAGGCAACGACTCTATGTGTAATCACAGGTTACCAAGTGTTGCTATTGTGAGGAAGGAGGCACTGCTGTGAAAACAAGGTTTGACTGCAATGTGGTCAGCTAACCAACAGCCACACAAACGCTAGCGCGTGGCAAAAATAACTAACATAAAGGCTAGTCTCGTATGAGTTATGGCTTCAACGAGGGTAAAGTTACCCAACACACTAGTTTTGACAGCAAAGATGGTTTAAGAAGTTCACAAACTTCAGGTCTCACGACCTTTACTTATTAAAAGCTACTTATRAAAAAGATACAGATGATATTTTTGCATCCAAGTCATGCAATTCTGGACACCTGCAGAGGGCATCACTCATGTTTAGTAAGCCGTTTTTCACAGTAAATTCACTAATTCTCAGAGGAAAGCAATTCTCCTGTGACACTCATCTAAATTTCACATTAATGTGTTTTTGGAAGGTCTTCTCTTGCAGCTGATTGGCAGCGAGAGGGCCTCACAGGTTAGAATTACTACCTAGACACATTCCTCCCCGCTAGATATGGGCATAAGCTCATTTTTTGGTGGGAGTCTCAGCCAGCTRCCAGATTCCTAATTTTAAGAATACAGAGTTAAACGCCAGACAACAGAGAACGAACACTTGTGTGTTACAGACACATTTACAACCAATTACTTCAATATAAAGAAGGGCCACTAGAGAAACTTGCTTTTTATTTCAGCCTAGGTAACAAAGCTGGAAATAATAAATATCTCCAAGTTTACAGCAGGGTGAAATCATCCAGAGGTGGAAGCAAACTGATCCCATCAATTCCTGTAGAAAACAAAKCACTGCTAGGACACTGCTGTAATAGACCAAAACACATACACTTAAATACCATAGGGAGGCATGCTACAGAAAAGCATTAAAGGCAAAAGAGCCCTCCCTCTTTTCCCAGCTTCTCCACAGCCCTGCCCTTTCCAGAATGGATAAGAGCAGACAACCGGCAGCTGATTAGTGACATACATTTAATGGATGAGAAGAACAAGAGTATGAAACAAGTGTACATTTAAGCAAGTGCATTGCACACTATCCACCCACATCTCTCTCCTCCTGGCTGTTAAAAACRCCAGCTACCCCAAATTCACAGAAAAGTGAGCTTCCCTATGCAGTTATTGCAAGCTTTCAGAGCCTTCACATCCGTCATCTCMTATTTATTTATACTGCCTTGTTCAAGGACAAGCAGCTTCCAATTGCACAGCACGACTTTAGGCAACCTCCATTTCAGAGCACTTCACAGCCCTTCGAAGMAGGCCCAGGCCCTTTGCAGTGCATCTGTTTATGCCACGTCTGCTGTTTGGAGCTGCAAAACTGAGGAAGCAGATGAAAGAGTTGCCCAACAGCTGCCCTGCATTTTATAGACCCAAGGAGAGCAGCTCAGTACACTTCAGGAATGCCCACAACTCAGTCTTTCCCAATCCCTTTCCCAAGGGATATATCAGTAACTTCCAGCTTTTCCACAATCAGCTCAAGGCAAGACCAGGTTTTAGTCAACATTAACTAAAACGCATGGTAGACCTCTTGCCTTAAATTGCATGGAAACTCACAGCAACGTAACACAGATAAAACTAGTCAGTCAATTTAGATTTGAATTTAAATTATTTAATTAAATTTTAGAGTTGGATTTAAATGTTTAATTTAGAAACAAGGCTGCCCAACTCTGCATATCCTGATGCTCAAGAGTTACTTTTACCTTAAGCCTCTTCAAGAAAATAAATAAATAAATAAATAAATAAAGAGATTTTGACTCATTTACCCTGGTTTGCAGTATTAGCAGCTACTTGTTCATGGCAGACTTAGGCTAACTCCCTGGGAGCTTGGGTGGGATGGCTGGGGGGGGCGTCACACATCCCCTCCAGTGACTCAGCTGTAGGGGGGCTGCTGTGTCAGCAGGGGGAAAAGGGGAAAGCTGGGGGGTCAGATGCCCAATTTCTATGTTTCTACGGGGAGCTTTACCAAAGCCTGCATGGGGAAGGCTTTCTGTCTACTGCAACTCCATGGTTTTACATTTCAGTTCACTAATTATCTAACACTGGTCTTCTCCTGTTTGGTTTTACCCATTAATTCTACCTGCACTCACCCCATGCCCAGGCCAGCACAGTGAGAGCAGATGGTAGTTGATAACTTGATAAACTTGTTCATTTTCTTTTTTGTTGTTCTTTTTGKTTTTGTTTTAAGTGGTGGACATTTGCTGTGAGAACTAACAGGAAACAAACACTTAAACCCATCCCTTGCCTTTTGTTTGCTTCATGCACATACTCCCTTGCTGCCTGGCTGGTTAAGCTGCTTCCTTGCACATTTTCTGTTCCCCTTCCACCGAAACCACCACSGGGCCCTGCCATTTAACACTGCTCTACAACACCAACTGCTGCTCTTAAATTGCAAAGATTAAAAAAAATACAATCCTCCTTCCTAATTACTTCAGCCTTCTTCGTGCCGCCGAGTGAACACAAATGCTTTACAGAAACRCGGCATTTGTGAGGCTACCCACTAGCACAATGCTTTTCTCTTTTTCTGATTTTTTTTTTAACGTCTCTACAGCAAGAGGATCATTGTGGCTACCTAATCCATTCCACCCACGTTCACATTCTGATTTTCATATCACTGCTCCATTTATTCCTAACTTCAGCATCGCAAAACACATTTGGCAGATGACAGGAAAAAGGCCAGTGCAGTCTCCTTGGAGCCTTGAAATAAAAGCACAGTACTAACTTACTTTCAGTGTCCACTTTTTTCAATTCCTTTCTTTAATTAAACACACTCTATGGTTGTGCACTTGTAACAGCTGCTGTTCAACATAAGAAACGTTGTTTATCGCATCAGTTTTACTTAATCACAGTATGAGAACTCGCAGAGCAAGTTTAAACCTCCCTTGAAATGTGTGCAAAGCCCTGAGAAACACACTGAACACCAACGTCATTGGGAAGCCTTTTAAACAGAGCAGCATTAATAGACGCAATTAAACCGAATTACACYATTTTCCTCCCAACATTCCTAAGAGGGCAATGTCTTCTCTCATACACTTCTATACATTGCTTTTGCAAGTCCTGACACGCTAGCTCATTCAAATGCTACAATTGGTGTGTGTTGCTGTGTAGTTATATTCTTTCAATATAACAGGATCAAAAAAAAATATAAGTGGTTTAACTGTGCAAACTCTGCTACCAGTCTGCCAATATAACCTGCTACCTCTGAAGCTTTATCACTATAAATAAACTTGTTGAAACTCAAGTCTGAAAGTGAATGTCCTTCAAATATTCACAATAGACAAATACAGAACTGAAACAGAAAGATTTACTTTCAATGAAAGTGGGGATAAACAGTTCAGAAAATAATAACAGTTCCCAACTGCGTTTTATTTAACAGTAGCTCAAAGCTCAGCGATGGTAGCTGTTAAGAGCACTGCTGTGTTGGGGAAGACAATAGTTGTTTCAGTGAAGTGCCCAAGTGCTGCCCTCCGCTATTCAGTATCTGCTAAGCAGCATCCTGGCCCATGGCTACCACATATGAAAAAGGTGGTATCATTTGGCTGAACAAGAAAATCTTTTTAAGGGCTTAATCATCAGCTTAGTCACAACTGCCAAACACGAGTACCTGCTTCAGGGGGAAGCGGCAAGGACTGATTTCAATTCATCGCTTGAGGTATTTTACAGTACAATAAAAATTATATATATATATATTTTTAAAAAGCCAGAAACACAAAAGGGCTCTGCTTCACTTTTCCCAAAATCTCTAGCTCAAGAGTTGTCCCTCCAAACTAAAGTTAACAAGAGATTATTTTACAAGTCGCTAGGAAAAGCGTCCTTAGACCTGRTTAACACCAGCACCTCTCCCTTAGCGCAGCTCCAGAACTGCCACAAAGCTGCAGCTCAGACTGGGGCACAGAGGGAACCAGTTCAGCTGCGCCTACAGTACCACGAGCGGGGAAGCGCCATTTAAACCCGAGGGGAGGAAACGACCCAGGCAGCCAGGCCGGCAAACCCGCCTGCGTCGCAACCTGGGCCTCGGAGGGAGCTCTCTGTGGGTAACAGAGGGGGCTGCGGGCGCCGTCGCCGCTGAGGGGCCCGAGGAGAGCGCGGTTCAGCGCGTGGGGAGCACAGCTCGGCCCCAYGGCACCCAGAGGCCGGGCCCTGCAGGCTCTGCCTTCTTTAACTGTGAGATCCGCTCTTCTGCTTGAYGCCGAAAAGCCCTTTCCCTTGCGGCTCTGGACACAGCCTGGGTGCAGGCCCTGCCTTGGCCTCCTCCGTCCCGTTCCCATTGCGGGAGCTTCCCCCCTTGCAACAAGCTTTGGGGCCTGCCATCTTGCGCAGGTGCCTGGCACCCCATGGGGCACCTGAACCCCATGGGGCTCGCACTCCTGCCTCCTCTGCAACTACCCATTTTGGTAGAAACAAATAACCCAACTGCCCATTTATTTATTTGTTGAGGAAAATTCTTTCTTCTGCTTTCTCCCTTGCTTACCCTGCCGCTTCTCTTACAAGCCAACAAGCTGATTTCTGCGACAGAAGCACACGGGGCACCCATGCTACCCTGAATAGACATCGTGCTGCTGGGCCCATAGTGCTGTGACCAGTTAGCAAAGCTCTCTCCAAGAAGGCCACAGTAAAAATGGTCCTCAACAACCCTTGAGTTTCAAGGAAAATCACAGGGTATTGAAAATAATCTTCTAAAGAAGACAAATAGACATAATTATTATTGAATAAACAAAATAGGGAGCAGGCACACACATCGGCATCACGGTCACCATTAACAGATGGGAACCAGGAGAAGAAGCCGAGAGCCAGCGGTGGAAACACACGTGGACCTTGGCAGGAGGCATCACAGGAGGCCATCCCTGCCAAGCTCCTCTGCTAAGCTGGCATCAGTGGCTGAAGACACCATCAAGCACCACGCCAGATGCCTTCAAACCAAGGTGACAGGTCCCCAAAACACGTCCGTAAGAAGAGTCAGCGGGACCTGGTACACATACAAATGAAAACTACGGTTCAAGTGTCAGGGGGTCAATGTCAGACCATACAAGGGAAGCAGCAAAGGTGGCCACAAGTTAAAAAACAGAACCAACAGCACAGAATATAAGAACAGAATATCAAAATTATACAACCGCTCTTAAGCACCTCCCGAAAAAGAAGWAGTCACCTTCAAGACTTCATAACACTGGAGAAGTGATGCTGAGCAGCAACTCTGATAAAAGTTACAGTGCCCCAACTGGAACTAAGCAAGAGGATTCGCCACAAACTTAACAGAAGGCATGAAGCAGATTTTTCTTGTTCTTGTCAAAGGCCAACACCAGCYTCGAAACATTTGTCTGGCACTGAAATTCCCTTCAGGGCTGGATTAGGCTTTATTCCYATGTCTGCCTATTTACCTACATTTAAGGTCTCTTCATTGGTATTCATTTCAGTGGTTTATTTTCATTACCTCTTTAACTTAAGGAAATGAAAAATATTTGTGGCTTTGCAGATCCAAGCATGAAAGACCTCTCATTCACCAACAAAAACAAAAGCTAACCCCCTGCTCATTCACTACATAAACATACACCTTATAACTAAGACTTCTCATGGTGCAGTTATGTACAATCATGAAGCAAACTGCGAGGAGGAGGAGGAACAGGAAGCAGATCAGACTGAAATTCATACTGAACAGCATGAAAAGACAGTCGCGTTCCCACCAAATGCCCCTGCTAAGTCTCCAGCCTTGGCCTAAGAGCTACTACTTAGAACTGATACTTGAAAAACCTTTCCAGAAAAATATTAAACTTTTAAGTAGAATTCCAAAAAAATAATTAACACCAACAGTGCGTGCATAAATAAAATGACATTTTAACAACACAGATTTTAGAACACTACTCAAAGTACGCATACAATAGTTGAGAAACTAACATAGTAAAAACTCACACATACAATATTCCATTAGCCACATGCAGGTTTATAATTTTTTTGATGGTGCCGCATCCCAAGCAATTAATCACGTAACTAATGCTTTAAAATGGCAGCCTATGACCTTTCATTTCTTCTCATCCCAGAGCAAGAAAAATGTACTAATAAAATCAGTGTATTACAGAACTGAAAAAAAAAAAAAAAAAAAAAAAAAAAAAGTGAGGTAAAAAATTTCTGAAGTCTAAAGCAATTATCCAGATGTTTTGTTTGCTATTATAGATATATTCCCCATGAAAATCAAGTGAATTTAACAAGTATCTGGGAAAACTAATTTTGTGATATCAGAAGTTGGCTTTCTGTCACATACTAGGTCTCCTATAGCAAGCATTTCCCCAGCATACTTGATACAAACATGTTCCATCTATGATGTACATCCAGCTTAGCTGGCAAGAAATAACCTAAGATGTTGACAGTAAGAATTTCTTATGCTCCAATTAAAATCACTATAGACTCTTCTTATCTAAAATACTATTGAATCAGTGTAACTGTTCTGAGTGTGCTACTCAAACTGAAAATTGTGGCAAACATATTTATTTCTCTGTTGTATTTTTGTAAGCTTTGAAACAGATGCAATGCTTTGGTCTCTCTGTTAAAATCATACCACAAGAGCAGCAAACAAATCACGACCCTTTCTTAAAAATCTTAAATCTTTGAATTTAAAAGCTCTGAAAAATTCCTGTTCAATATTAATTGAATTTTAACTCCAATATTGTTTCATTACTATTAAAGCTATCCTCGAACCTCACAGTAATTTAACATAACAGTTTATGAAAGTTGTTTTTTTGGAGGCAGGGGACATTTACGTTTTTTCCTTTGTGCTTTCAATCAGTTTGTTATTCCCTCAACCTTTAGACACACATTTGAAAAGTTTCTGGCATTCTATGAAAAAAGAAAGTTTCAGATTTGTTTAAAGACAACTCTAATGCCTTCATGGTTGCCTTTACAAGCAAAATYTATCATCAAGTCACTTGCTATGTACTGCAATGGTGTTAAACAAAAACGAAAGCTTTAAAATATCAAAATAAGGGCAATTTAAAAAAAATGCACTTTTGCTGACCTACGCATCCCAACAAAATGCATTAAATTTCTTGAGAACTCATGTCTCTCTGCTCTGCCTCTTATGAACAATAAAATTGCTTTGAACCAACTTCAAGATTCCTGTATTTAATCATTTTGGAGACAAGGCTGTTTCCATCATCTTCCAAGAGAAAACACAGGGTATTGCTTTATAAGTATCTCTAATTTTTCAGAAATATACATGCTTACTTTTCTATCACCTCCTATYTCCCATTTATTGATTAGATCCCACTAGATCTAGATCTAGTATAGATCATTGTATAAGAAAAGCGTAAAGGCACAAACAGAAAAAAAACTCTCAGTCTGAGATTTTATCTAAAACAAAAACATCAACAACAGCACACACAGCCTTGGATGACCCAAATATTTCACCACTTCCAGGGAGTGCTATTTGAAGTAGGTCATTAGAAGGAAAACAGATTTCATTAGGGAGTTTTAAACATATTTTGCCTTGTTTAATTTTCTTTCTTTATTGCCTCTGACRAAGAGCATCTTATTCCTGTCTGACTTGCCACAGCTGGCAATATCGCCAGCTTAATATTTCAAATGTGTGAGGGAGCAGATCTCTTCTTAACAAAAAGTGATAGCTTATAGTAGTGGATATCTAGCTTTTGAGTTTAAACTTTTATGAAAAAGAGTAGCAATCAGGCTGCACAAGGTCACCATTAATTTAAGATGCAAATTCTTGGAAGTTAATTCTACATAGAAAACAAGCCAATTACACTCTTCTTTGCTTAGCAAGACTGAAGGATACTTCTATATTTTGGTTCTTCACAGCAAGACAAAAGAAATGAGAGGCAGGGAAAGTGGAAGGGACGGACACCCTCTGCAAACACGTCCTGCCAATTGCTCCCGAGAAGGGCTGGTTCTGCCCTGGCCCGCGAGCAAAGATGCGCCGTGCGCCCTGCAGCAGCTGCTGCAGCACGTGCCCGTCAGGGGGTGATACGAGGAAGTTGCCTGAAAACAGTCCTCTATTCATCAATTCCTGTCCTCAGCATTCCTCTCTCTGATACATGGCGTGTGCAACTTTTATACATATTTAAGGTCAGTCTCGAAGCTGAGGAAACTCTGTCACATTAGCTTACTTCTAACACACAGGAAATACCACCTTTGCAGACTTAAAGAGCTCGTCCTACATTCTCAGTCCTCAGAAAAGGAAAACTAAGGGTATACTATACACCAATATAAAGATTATAGGTACAAATTTACTGGATTTTATGGTATTAAGTTATAACTAACCAACTGCATGAAGAGGCTGCTAATAATTAAAATTAAATTAGCTTCAAATGCCGGTTTGATATACAAGGTTGGTTTTTTTTTTTTTTTTAAATCTTCATGTTCTTAAACTGAAGAATCTTCAGTATCTTAAAATGATAATTGCTATAGTTTGTTTTACATGTTCAGAGTCCAACATTCATACTTTAAATAAGAAAACCCTCTCAAATAGTTGGTAACACACTGCTAAAAGCGACAAGCTGGTCCTGACTCCCTGGAAGAGCTTTAAAATCTGGACAACAGAGCTTTATAGCACAAATGTATTTTATGCACTTTCCTTGTCCTSATTTAAAAGACTATGAAGTAAACATACCTGTGCTCTGTGAGAACATTTACTGCTGATGGATGGTTGGCACAGTATGCAAGGTATAAGCTTTTCATTTGTGGCATCAAATTTAGAAAACAGCCTCCAACCCTCTGCTGAGCTTCAGGCAACCTAAAAATGGAATAACAAGATGAAATTACAGCGATACCAAAGAAACACAAAAATAAATGAAAGACTGAAAGAAGAAAATATGCTCTTAACAAGCCACTTCTCCTCAGTTTGATTCCCTCCCCAAGCAAAAATCAATGGATGGATTTCTTTGGTCACTGGTAGACATGCAACAGCCTTTTCTTCTATCTTTATAGTTCCAAGCTTTTAACTATCTGATTAAACCACCAATATAGAGAGAGTACAGCAAATACCTCCTTTTTAAAAAAGAAAAGAAAAAAAAATTACTCTGGCAATTGATGTGACGTTTGAGAGTATGATTTGACAATTTCACTCACGTACCCATTAGTTAACACAGTTATTACACGTCTTCATGTGTGCCAGAGCTTACGAACAGTACGGTGGCACAAGACCACACAGAACAGCAAGAGGATTCTCCCTTTCCATCTTCCACCGATACTCCTAAAGGCTTCATTAAAAGATCCAAGCCACATCAGTATGGTCAGAGCTGATGCTCCAGTTACACAAACCCAGTTAGTTTCATGGCAATAACACCAGGCTGCTGTCACTTGCCTTCTCTTCTATGAGCCAAAAAGCCACGTGAGTTTGTAATCAGATCAAGTGCTTCGTTATCACCCTCAACCAAGAAATAGGTTAGATTCTTTTATAATTTGTACTTTTTTCACATTTCATGCTAGATAACATGATGTTTGCTAAGCTCAGAAAGAAAAAAATCACTTTGGAGTTTTAAACTGATTTTATTCCAGTTTCTGTTTGGCATAAAGTGGTACTTAAGTCATCTCAGTGACCTGTGCAAAAATAGAATATTCAGCAAGTGAAAAAAACTTGTGGGAGACAAATTCCTTTCACACAGTCTTGGTGAATCTAACCAATTTTGATTAGTCAGAAGGATATATGTGCATTTTTTAAATGTAAATGTGGGGAAATGAAGAGAGCAAAAGAGAATTATGAGCCTACACACTGTATTTTCCATAGCTTCTAGCAGAAATCAACTTTGAGAAGTCATCTCCAATTGTGGTAAGGAAACACCTGGAGTATGACTGTCTGATGCCAGCCGAGTGAAAGCAACTTCCAAGAGGGTCAGTGGGAGGAAAGGAAAAGTCCACATGCTGATTCTGTATGCGTATAAGCAACTGAAAACCAAAAAGGCCAACAATTCTTCTAACCTTATTCCTAATATCCCCTTAACCCACACACTTCATGTGTACAAGCACAAATCACTTTTCTTTTTCTTTTTAAATATAGACTGATACTCAAGTTTAATGCAAACTGATAGGAGGTGGGAAAAAATATACAGTTTGACTAGGCATGTTTTCTTTACAGCTACCACATTAGCATTCCCAGAACTATCCATGGAAACATCCATACTGAATTACCTCTCCTTTGTGAGACAGAATAAATAGACCTGACGTGCTGCAATATTGTAAGGGGGCTGAAAGGCATGAAATGAAGGCATTTTCTAAAAAACAAACCCCGATGAGAGGACTAAGCCTCATCAATAGTAAGTTACATGGACAACGACTGATTTTCCTCACGCTACAGGTTAACTTGAAGATGCAACATTTTTTGCACTCTTAGACCACAAACTTGCATTTATTTTTGTTATCCATCTAACTATTTGTCAACCCAGTATTTCACATGGCTCTAAAACCAGGTTTGCTCTAGGGAAGCACCCAAGGGATGTACACAAATGGTTTCATGTTAACATTTACCCTTCAGGTACATATTAATCAGATCCTCTGTCAACCTTCTCTTCTCCAGGCTAAACAAGCCCAACTCAGTCTTCCTTGTACGAGAGATGTTCCAGTCCCTTAATCACCTTTGTTGCTCTCCGCTGGAGTCTCTCCAGTAGCTCCACGTCCCTCTTATACTGGGGAGCCCAGAACTGCCCCCAGTACTCCAGGTGCGGCCTCACCAGAGCTGAGCAGAGGGGCAGGATCCCCTCCCTTGACCTGCTGGCAACACTCCTCCTGATGCAGCCAGGATCCCATTGGCCTTCTTGGCCACGAGGGCACACTGCTGCCTCATGGTTAACTTGGTGTCAACCAGGACTTGCAGGTCCCCTCTCAGCAGAGCTGCTCTCCAGCAGGTCGACCCCTAATCTGTACTGGTGCCCGGGGTTATTCCTCCCCAGGTGCAGGACCCTGCACTTGTTCCTGAGGTGCTCTGGCACTGAACTCCAAAACAAACAGAACAGCCACCTTGCCCAGATACATGTYCCATAGGCAGGGAAGATCCTGATCCCACTCCAATAGAGTGTTTGCATCCCATTCCCACACTGCCTTTGCAGTTCCTTGCTCTATTGATACATATCTTTGCTGTATTTAAAAAAAAAAAAAAATCACATTTAAATCTGAAATCAATAGAGTGGCCTCCTCTGCAAGCATTTAGGGAAAATAGGAATGTTTCTCAGGACGCAGAGGAAATGCTATTCTGACAAGGTTTCCCTGCAGTATTTCCTGCCTGGCAGCTAATCCTCTTCTACTTCTAAGCACGAGCTAATACTACATTCTTCAAGTAATAGATGTAGCAAAAATCTCAAAGCCTGAAGACATATGCAGGTCATACAACTCAATATTACACAGTACGAGGCCTCCATAAACCGCTGCCAAAAATAATCACGCTGTCTTTTCATCCTGTAGTGCCTGGGCAGCAGGGACCTCCAGTGATGGCTCTTCACATCAGCTGTTTCTCCTCAGACTCAAAGACTGACATTATTCTCTTTTGCACATGCATGATAACTATCCACCACACATTCTTTGCTGAACTGAAGTAATTAGCAGATTTYAGGAGGAGGCAGCAGTATTCACTCCCTTTGACTTTTCTAACCCAGCAGTCTAAAAAAAGCAACAATATACCAATTATACATARCACATTTTTGAGTTTTTCCAGAGTTTTAGAGCATTTTGGTTTTCACTATATATCCTAAGACAAATAAGTATTTCCCCCTTATCCTCAAGATTACATATGTGTATCTTTAAGAAGGATGAGGTGTAATTTCAATTACAAAAAGGGCAAAGAACTATTTTAAAGAACGTGTGATATGATTCCCCCACTYTATGATAATTCACGAGGAGGAAAAAAAAATTGGAATACCTTGTTGCTCAGTCACACTGGCTTTAAGATTCTCATCAGCAGCACCGATTGCAGCGAGCCTCGAGCCAGACTGGCAACACAGACACAACCATTTCTCGACAATGTCGCTGTATCCCACGCGCTCTGCTTGCCTGGTTTCACCAGGAGGTCAGCGCACAGGACGCTACTCTGGTAAAAGGTGTGGAGAGCAACGAATCCAGGAAATTAAAACACACAGTAACAAAAAAAATCAATTTAAAAACCAYTGTGTGCTGTTGTCCACGCTTACTTTTTGGAAGGAAGAGGACCAGGGGCTCCTAAATGCCACTCACCCCGAGGTTMCCAGACGACGCGCGTCCCGCAGCAGGAACCAAGGGGCAGTTACAGCCAATGGCTTTGAGGGATGCACCTTGCAAAGAACCAAAAAATGAGACACCATCTCCAGAGGCATCGCAATTCACAGGGTTACTCCAGAGCTTTCTGAGCTATGGCTTTCACAAAAGGAAGCTCTATTCCATTTCTTTATCCATCCAGAAACTTAAGGTTTTCACAACTTCTGCCTTTCTCTACGTATCTATCTGCTTTACCTGTCAGATACCAGTTACTCTGCACGTTTAGTTCAGGCAGTCTGCACACACTGTGCTCACATTCATYCAACACTGACAGTCTTACTTCTTTGGATAGTCAAGCTAACCAAATCAAGGGAATATATTGGACTGAATCAGACTTACTTCACATCTGACACTACAAAAAAAGAAAAAAAAAATCTGAAACACCAATTAGCTTCAGTTTGCAGCTGAACAACTAACCCCTTTCCATTTTTTTCTTTTAGACTCTCATTCCAATTCAGAATCATCACAGAACTTTTCAAAACTTCTTATGCAAGTTAACACAGAACGAGACAGAGATAAACACCAAGTCGCTGCGATCGCAAAAGCAGGGCTGTGAGGAGAATGCAGAGCAACATCCAGTTTTGTCTTTTATGGAGCAGGTAGAGGCACCTAGGCTGCTATCTAGGGGAGYCACTGAAAAGCTTATCTCGCCTGGCTGCGAAGACGACTGAACGCAAGCAGCCCGGGCGGTCGGTGTGCGGGGCCAACCTGGCGCCCCGGCCGAGACGCAGAGCCCCGGAGCGGCCGCCTCACGCCAACAGCCCTCCATTGCCCTGCGAAGCAGGAGCCTCCTGTTCACACTCCTGTGAAAAATGCACCCAAAATAGCAAAACCTCCACAGCACGGATCACTTGGATCTGCTGAGAGACCAGCGGATCAGTCAACTGTCCCTAGTTAGACTCATTTCTCATGCTCCCTTGCTAACACCTTCAGTTACCAACCACAGGCAAAGCAACCCCAAGGAAGGTGCCTGGGGGAAGGCTGCTCGGGGCCAGGGAGGACACGGACCCAGGTCTAGGACAGCCGGAGCACTGCAGGACACCACAGCTACACTGCACCACAGGCTGATGTGGACAAGCTCAAATAAAACAGTTCTAATCACAACCACCTCATGCTCCTTCCCCAAAAACCGAAAACATACAAACTACTCCAAGTCTCTTAAATACATCAAAAATAAACCTGCCATGACATAAAAATGTTCTGAAATAAACTGCTTCTTACAAAGACGAGGGTTCAATACGCCTATGTGGTACAGGTAAAGGGAGGAAAAGCACCACAAAGCTCTTGTCACTGAAGCCCACAAAGATCTGTCAAGTTGCAGCTCAAATGACAGAAAGGGACCCGAGTGCCATGTGGAAAYGAAACAATATTCAAATTGCTGATGTGCTCAAAAAGACGGGTATGTCCAACCATGTAGGCCAGGAACTTGTGGAAATCCTGGAGAGGGTCCAGCGGAGAGTAATAAAGAGGTTTAAGGGACGGGAGCATTTATCATATGAAGAAAGACCAAGCAAGTCAGGCTTGTTTAGCCTGGAGAAGAGAAGGCTGAGRGGGGATCTGATCAATATGTACAAATGGGTGAATGTAGAGAGGAAGGGGCCAAACTCTTCTTGGTGGTGGCCAGTGACAGGACAAGGGGCAGTGGGTGCAAGTTGAAACACAGGCAGCTCCATCTCCATATGAGGAAGAACTTCTTTCCTGTGAGGGTGCCAGAGCCCTGGCACAGGCTGCCCAGGGAGGCTGTGGAGTCTTCTTCTCCGGAGATCTTCCAAATGCACCTGAATACCGCCCTGTGCCCCGTGCTCTGGGTGTCCCTGCTGGAGCAGCGGGGTTGACTAGACGATCTCTGGAGGTCCCTTCCAGCCTCCCCTCCATTCTGGGATTCTGGCAACACTACAAYGGGCAGAACGTCAACTTTTGGTCATTCTGACATGTGAAATCAGAAAAACAAACACTGCGCCGGATGCTGCAATATGAAGAGTCTGAATGATTGAACTATAAACTATCTGCCAAAAATAAACTACAATAAATTTATTTTCAGCCCGGAAGCTACTCTGAGTTTATAAGAACAAGTTCACCAGCCAAAACAAGATGGCAAACTGACAGAACCTAAGGCAGCAGAGCAGGCTTTCTTCTACATGATGGGAATTAAGATGGATTAGATTTAGAGCAGCCAGAAYGTTGGCCACTCAAGTCAATATGCTACCACGAAAATCAAACTGAAAATACAACTTGGCACAGCCAACATATTTACAAAAAGAAATTAGTACAAAACATTTGTTGTCTTCGGTTACCAGGGGGCATCACTTCCCCTACCCACCTACTGGCATCCGTAATGTCCCCAATGGATTACACRGCAACAACACCTCACTTCCCAGCAGGAAATACAGGACACGCTGAGAAGGACTCTACCACAGCGTAAATCACACAAGGAATTCTCAATGAGCCTTCTTGTATAAAGGTATCGTATTAATCTATGCATCAAATTAAAAAAGATCTTGCATTAACATTTCAACAGATTGAATTGAGTCCCTTGTTTAAAAATATATGGTCTTCCACTCTTGTTTTTAAGTAGACCTTAATCAAAACAGTTTTAGAAGCTGACAGCCTGGTTAAAAGCAAGGTCTCCTTTTCTCTAGCTTCCTTATGATTCACAGAAACAATATAAGGGTAACAAGAGAATGAGACAATAGAAAGCAAACTGACAAGAAAAGAAAGGAAACATTTAAGCAAGCAGAGTAATCCATTCTCAGGCAATTACACACTTAACTAATCAAGTCCTAAATTCAACTTGCCAAAAAAGGAACAAACTTCCTTAGAAACAGTGCGGAAGAAAGGCCATTTCAGGAGCAGTTTTATTTCTTCGCTAAAGAGCRATCTGAACTACCCATCCTTCCATCCCCTCCTGTGTAAGATGTGTGGAGAATCTGGGTGGTGGGGTGAAGAAGGCCCCAAAGTCAGCAATGGACCCAGACAGACGCTGCCAGCCAGWGGGGATGCAGCTCATATAGCCCCACAAAGTGACCACAAAGATTCACCTTATATTACAGCAGCCTGATGGATAGGAAGGTGGAGTAAAGAGAAAACAAAACCAAAAACCCACAAAACCACAGAGAGCTGATCTAGAACATATGCTAGAGATGCTTTTGATAGASGTAGCTCATAAACTCAGGCTTCCAAAAAGAAAACGTGGCTTCCTTTTTAACTTCTCCGCTGGTATGTGTATGTTAACTGCACTGTAACATTTTGTAAACTGTTTCCAAACTGTTCCAAACTGTTCCAAGCTCTTAGCATTTTATCTTAGGGCCAACCTGAGCAAGCAGGGAGTGCATTATCCAAACATATAATGCTTTACCGCTGTAACAACTATTCTTAAAATGAAAAAAAAAMCCAYTTTTTTAATCTCAAACATTAACATACACAAGAAGCAAAATAACAGTAAAAATACCTGCTCGCTAGAATTCTCTGGTATCACGTATACATGGTACTTACTTGGTGCATTCTTCTAAAGACTGTACAAGCATTTGCTGAAAAGAACTTATTTCTTCCAGGTTCCCCATTAAGTATGAAGTATTTGTTGAGTTTAACCTGGAGCCAAGATAAATAACAGGTTTACAGGTTTACATTTGTTGACCATTTGTGCTTTAATAAAATCTCTATTAAAAGAAAAAGCTTGCTTGGTCTTATATCAAGAACYAGGACTAGGCCTGTCCTGATCAAAGAACAGAAACTAAAAGCAAGCCCTGCCTCTGGGATCTTGCAGTCCACAATGAAAATGCACATAAATCCTGAAGATCCATAAATCCAAACTGAAGTTTGGATCACACAACCTCTCCCCAGCACATCAGAGATCTTAAGCCTGTTATTTTAAAAAGACAAACTCACATACTTTTCACTGGCTTGTAATGGTCGCAGGTAGTTTGAAAGTATCGTCTGTAGCTCCTTAGCATATTCATTTTCTGTTTCTAAAATATTTTGTAGCACCTAAAATAAATGACAGCTGCTAATCAGTATTTTTAGACGAGATYTCAAAATGTTAAAATCATCACTAGCTGTAAAACAGTAAAAATTTTCTTAGCACTTGGAAAATAAACAARCACCAGCAACAAACCATTAAGTAATGAATCAATAAAACCTGGGAGGAAACTTAGTTTTATACCCAAAAAAGAGATGTGTCAAGTTAGCAGGAGTTTYACTTTAAAGGAAACATTTCATGTAAAACCTGGGTGCTCTACCGAGTGCTCCCCRGAGCTCACAGTGATTATTCCCCATGCACCTCAGAACAATCAACCATCCCCAGAGAATGGATAAGCACATGACAAGTCACAAGAGAAATGAACAGCGGGTGTTATGTTCTCTAGTACAACATGCAACATCTAATCTTGTTAGCAAAGTGTGTACTTATTGAGACACTTGAACTGGAAAGCCTGAATACCAAACAGACTTATAAAAATCAAATAATCATCAGCTTTACTTAGCGACATCATTAGCCTGACCTCATTCTTTTTAAATGKGGACGTCTGCGCTTTGGCCAAAAGTACCTAAGTATAAAACTACATTAAAAATAGTTCCAACAGATTCTGGCCTGTGATTTAGAAAAGACCACACACGTTTGTTTTTTGTTTGCATATAAATCAAGCAACTTGGACTACCCTGAAATATGCAGAACAGGCACTTTATTGGGCCCTCTCCAAGGAGCCTGCTTCAGGACATCCTCAAATGCATTCAGAGCAAATTCTCCTACACTTCTAACAGAGAGCTTACCTGCTGCTCCAAAAAGCTGATAAATTACCAGAGAAGTGTAAGAATTAAATGCAATTCACTGAGCACAGTTATACTTGAAAAATTATTGCAATTCACTGCTTACAAGCCTCATCACAAACATTCCCTTTCTGCTATGTGCTGTATCTGTCAAACCAACATTAATATCTTATTTTGGCATTTACAGTAAGGACTGCATTATGTGCATTATTCACTGTTGCAGTCAATACTCTCTCCCTCTCTCTTTTTTAAGGAGATGAAAAAGCCATTCATTCCTAAATGCAAACCTGATGAAATAACTTTAAATAGTTCAGTATGTCAATGGAGAATTCACTGTTCCTTTCATTGGTGTCATTGATTCTGCTGATTCCCTCAATGGTTCTATTCATGGGGAGCAAGAGAGAGACCACTTTTGAGTTCATTCTTTTGTTGGGAATCTGAATCCTGAACCAAAGATTAAAATGTCTCCATTCTCTGCTAAGCACTGACAGAGGGGCGTCACAGAGAAAGCTACAGCTTTTAATTAGGAAACTGCAAYGCACAGTGCAGCAGGGATGTGCAAATTGTGAAGAGGAATCAGCTAAGAACTTGGACTACTTAGAAAAAAATCTAATTTCTCTTGATTGTAGAAATAGAATCCATGTTCTCACATATACACACAACAAAAGTCTACTGTTCAAATCAAAATGCACAAGTATTTAGCAGGCACCAGGTTCAGGTCTAAGCGCAAGACCAATCTCTTCTACTATGGTTTTCCCCACAAAATCTCCCATCCCAAGGCTGTTACACAGCCATCAGCAGGGAAAAGGAGGCTGAGACCCAGGGACAAAAATTTTCATTCTTGATGAAGTGCTGAACAATATCAGAAGGCATTCAAAGATAAAACACAAATTTGCTGCAGATTTTGAAGAGCTGCACCACTGCTGCGTGTTCTCAAAGAGTATTTTCCRTTCTTTGACAGAGCAGCTGCCTGAAAACTTCAAGATGAAATAAATTTCATGCTTAACATTGCTCGGTTATTTTCCTGCACTTGTTAGGATTTTTATTTCAGGGTTTTCTTCAGCACGTGGGGAAGAAAGAATTGCAGCAAATGATTTGAAGGAGGCAAAAGCCATGAAAGTTTAAAAAATACAAGCAGGAACCTGGCAAATTACCAGAGAAATGAAAACAAATGCAGCAGTAAACAAAACTATCACAAAACCCACACAAACTCCTACATTCACCTACACTGCTCTGCATTACCGCCAAAGTTTCCAGTGGGATGCACCAYGTTAGACATGCACATACTTCCAAACAGCTTTCTGAACACATTATTTTTCCCCTCCTATACGAGCACAGGTTCCACTGCACGCAACATCGTTTTACCTTGAATATCTTTCAAAAGGGACTAGTCCTGCTCAAGCCGCTTTCAAACGCGCGTTCTGCGAATCCGTGCCTGCTGCCGGCAGGACTCGCCACACAGAAGCCGTCAGGTTAAGACGACTGGACTGAGTTTGGAGAGAGAGGTGCCCGGGACTGTAACTCAGTGTTTTGGCAGCAGAGCACCCCCCAGCCCTCCTCTCGGCCCCTCCCCGGGTTATCTGATAGTCACCTTCGTTCCCTTGGCCGCTCGCTGCGGGTTCTGGCTGCTGCAAGAGCCCATGGGACCTCGAGGACCTCGCTCCCAAAACTCCACCACCACATTCGCACGGAGAAGAGCGAGTGCCAAAAGGGCAGCATGGAAATGGCAGCTTTTACAATCCATAACGCTGATGAATAGCGCAGAAAACTGAGCTCATGCAGCACAAGCTCTCTCAGTCACAAGGCACGGAAGAATCAAGCACAGGGAACAATTCTGTCGCACAAAACCCCTGCAACCCTCCGAGGCAAAAAGCCACCGCTGCCACCCAAAATGAATTTCAGTGACCCGCACGATAGAGATGGCTCTCCAAACCCAGGTGTGGGCGGATGTAGGAAGAGATTTATTCCCTTCTCACTTGAGCAGCACGGCAYTCGGCTAAAAGCCGCCACACTTCAGCAAATAACGACGAGTGTCAAACCCTCCCGGGTCATGAGGRCCGGCAGGGCACGTGCTTTAGGGCAGGCTCTCGAGACCGACGTGCCAAGCGCCACGCACACGGCTATTCCACTAAGGGTTCTCAAAAACCTACAAGCTTCAACATATGCAAAGACCTGATCCAGCTTCAAAAGTGCAGCCTCAAAAGCACTTCTCAAATGGACAAGTGAAAAACAAGGTCATGCTGTGGAGTATGGAGTATACCCTTTTCTTACTTTCTTTTCAAAACAGCTGGTCTTCAGACATTTACCATATAAGCTGACATGATTTTCTTCTGGACACATTAAGTGTTAAATTCTGCGGTGGTTACCAAGTGCAAAATACGAGTGAGAAAATAGCCCGAACCTGATACCCAAAAGCAGGTGTAAAGGCGCAATGACTGCCGTTAATTCCCCTGCTGTTGTTATTGTTGCAATGAAACAACGTTAAGAGGCAGCTGCTGCTGCACATTTCCTAAAGTAAACAGTAACTCACAACAACTGCAGTAGAGGATCTAGGGGGACAGTCTAAGGAAAAGAACCAAATGGAGAAGTGACATCGAAATTGCATGGCTTTTTAAAACTCTGTCTCCTTATTTACGATTTCAGGCAAATTCAACCATGTTTTCTACCATTTTCAGCAAAGGACACTGCTACTCTCAAAGCTGCTCTGTATTACTCTTACAACATGAAATATGAAACTAAAAAGATTCAACTAATTAGTAGCACAGTTAAACTGCAGCTGTAGTTAAGCACAAATGAAATAGCTGCAACTCTTGCTTTTCTACAATATTAAAGAYCTGTTAGAGAAACCATATCCTATGTATAAATTATTATGCATTTACCACTATCTCTATTCTTTTTTTTCTTTAAACCTCAAGGATTGGTATCCAGAGAGCCAACAAACTTATTTTAATTAAAGCTTCAACACAGTGGTAGATTACACATAATGGTAAATAAAACCAGCCTTTGCTTAGTGGAGAAAATAAATCATCTCTTCACTACATTTGCTTCAGTTAACTTGCARGTAAAAAAGAAGAGGTTTGAGTTGGTTGGGTGGGTTTTTTGAGCAAAATAACATCAGCACAATTTTCCAATCTACCTGGTTTCCGTTTACTGAAGTGTATTATAAGTTGCATTGACTCCTTTCTACTTACTTTCCAGAGCAGAGTCAGCAAGGATAGAAATAGCCAAGAAAGAGAAGATGCATTTGAAAGGGAGGGACTTCCACACTTTCCAACGGAAAGAAAAACACCGCAGAGAGCAAAGTGACCGCCTGCTGTGGGGCGTGTGAGTCCCCGCAGCACGACGGGGCACGAGCCCACGCGGGCATTCTTCCCGCCATCCAGCACGGATGCCATAGCCAAAGCGGGAGCTCAGCCCCTCGCTCCCCGGGGCGTTAGGGCTACCGGCGGCTGCGCCAAAGGGGCGAGTGCCAGGGGCTCCGGGTGCCTCGCGCTGCTCGTGCCACCCCATCACAAGGCTCTCAGACCTCAGGGGAGGGTTTAAGATTAACTTTTATGCTCCCACTGAAAACGGGCAAAGAGGAGAAGTGAACCGAGCGCTGCAGCAAAGGCCGAGGCCAAGGCAGTCTGCACGGGGAGGGAGCCGCCGTTGCCACCACGGCGGAGCGGCGCTTCCTGCGCCCCGGGGTACGGGCTGTTCAATTTACTGGGAGCAAACACAACGTTCTCCAAACGGTTACAACACGTTTAGGCAGAGGGTTTCATGCGTTTCACCTATCAACCTAAAGAAATCCTTGGAATGTAGTAGGATTGGGATTATCACRGCCCTCCCTGGCCATACTTCTGTCCCAAAATCCATCCAAGGGTACAAATAAGGCAGCGGTTCCAGGAGCTGGTAACCGAATTGGTTCATGAGCACAAACGCAAAGGAGCAAAATTAATTCAAAGTGTTCGGTGCCTTGTTCAACACAGAGGACAGAATATTCTGAAACATTTTAACACAGCAGAATTGCATTAATTCATGGTGATTGGGAAAGACTGATTGCATATTTGGGGCAGAAGAAAGAACAATCACCAACTAGCTAAGCACATAAAATAAGCATGATGTATTACAGAAATAGTTATTATTTACCTACTTTAGATGATRATTTTGCACTATACTTGCAAAGCCACATGCAGTATTTCATAAATCTAATAATAATAATCTTGGTAATGTGAAAATTCACCAAAGTCCCTCTTCAGCTTTGGCACTAAAGCTCTGGAAAGGCTACGATTTTTATTTATTTTTTTTTTGCACAGGTAAGAGCACCCATATAAATGAAGTTCTACTGTATAAAACAGCTCACATAGAGAAAAAAAGAATCACTCACCACATTGTAATAGCTTTTGCTAATTGCAGACGTGTCAAAGCCTTTAGGAGGACTCTTCAATGTACCTGATTTGGGGGAGACGGGTTTTTCTGAAATGCAAGATATTTTCATGTCAACGGGATGCAATTTCATAGCTCGACACTAGAGGTCAAACAAACTGCTTTAAAATTTTCATAACGAAATACAATGAAATTATGTTTCATCACCAAGAAACTGTGCTTGTAAAGTGCTGGTAAAGAATTAAAATGGTTCATTTGTGTGCAATGAATGAAATCCTGGCCTGCGTGAAGGCAAACAGAAAAATTCCCATTAGTTTTACTGGAACCAGAAAGTCASCCAATAAGATCAGCTTTACTAAAARTATTCTTAAAGTAAAGAAAACTTTATCACAGACTGCAATTAAAAATTAAAGTATTTCCAAACATTACATGCACTTTGAAGCCAAAGTAGAAAATAACTTCTGCTATAAATGTAGTGAAGTCAGTAACAGCAACTGCCCAAGGGTGGAAGTACCTGCGGTGGGACACTAGGCTTAGTCCTGTTAAAGCACGGAATCAAAAAACTGTATGGGCAGTAACGTGACTTACCAGATGCTACCTTAGAGGGGGGAAAAAAGTATCCTTAAAAACAAAACACAAATTACTCTTTATTGYTAAGGAAGTCAAACATATTTATGCAGTTGAGAACCATACACGTACAGTGTTACATTTAAAACAACAAACGTAAATATTGCAAAGTATAATACCACAGTGTGTCTGTCCTTCAGTATCCACGGTATTCCTCAAAGGACAAAATTTGTCTGCAAGATCAAACAGGCTGCAGAGGCTGCAGCACTGAGCAATGGGCTATTCTGATACCCAGACTAGAGAGGTACCAAAACCAAGTCCCGGACCCTCTCCCACCTCTTCCATTCCCCTACTTCAACCGTGGGGAGCGAGGGAGGAGCAGAGGGGCAATAAGAGGCATCGAATCGCAGGCTGGAGAAACACAGGGCAGAGCTCCCAATACCCCCTTCTGACCCCTATGCTTGGCAACTCACACAGCGATACCCGAGTATCAGGACGTTGCACTTAAAAACACATAGGCACTTTGTCACCACCCGTGTACACACATACACACCCCCCCCCCCACCACCACCAGGCCTATCTAACATGCCAAGCAATAAAACAGCAAGTTGCTCAATACAAAAAAAAATAGCAGCATAAAAAATACACCTTACTGACCACTATACCCTTATTTCTTATTTTAAAAGCAAGCACCTCTGTTTCATTAAATTTTAATCAGTATTTATGAATAATTTAGCTCTAGTTTACCTGACACCAGGCCATTATTAATAAATGCCCCACGTCCCAGCTGGAGCACTGCCTTTCTGCTGGAAGCCCCAAGGTGGGAAACCCAAGGGGAACGCGGGTGACCAGGACACCACCACACGGGACYCAACACGTTACCGACCTCGGCTGCACTGGAGAACACGAAGTAAATCTGGGGCACTCCTGAGGCCACTTTATTTGATGCCRAAGGGCAGTGTCCCCCCCAGGCTGCAGACACAGGTCACCTTTTTCCCTCCACTGCTAGGGGTGCAGGACGGGCTGGCTGGACAGTGAAGTTCAGCCGGCAGTCTGCTAGGAAGAGTTCGGGTCTCATAAGCACTCAGGGGCTGTTTCTGCTTTAAGGGGATTTTCCCTGTATTGCTCTGGAGTTCTCCTCCAAGAAGCTCGTCTAAAAATAAAACATGGGCTTCAAACGGCCAAACATGGACACAAACATTTCTCCTCACCAAGTGCGGGGAAGACAGTTAAATCATTTTGCTTAAGGCTTTTTTATTCCCCTGTCATGCAGCACAGAAAAMACGGGCTCGAGCAGTTGCAGCCGCCGGGGAGCCCCAGCGCTCCCGCGGTCCCCGACCTTGCCGTACACACGTGCTCCGTCACATGGCCCCATGACCCACTGGGTGGGATTCCCCCCCYTGGAACCAAACTGGGAGCACAGGGCGCTGTGACGTTCAACATCGGGCTGGAGAAATGCCGGAGCTCCTGGTGCATTCACAGCTGTGACGCTGCTCAGCTGCTCATGCACGGGGCAACGGGAACCCAATTCATGGGACTGCAGGGTGGAAACGATGCAAAGATTAAATGAACTTGGTATTTTGCTTTTCTTCTCCGTGGGATCTCTTGACTTACCCCTAACTTCACTGCAACTTTCAACTTCATGGAACACATAAAGGAGTATTAATCATGTGCCAAAGACATGCGAGGAGAAACGAAACAAACTGGGCTGCCTAAGGAAAAAGGTATATCCTTGTTCTTGAATTCCGTGTAGATGTCTGACCTGGAGAAAACTGGCTGATCAAAGACGACCGGCTCTCCTTACACCTATTTTATCATTTTAAAGACTGTAAAAATGCACTTTTCTCCTAACTTTATTTTTCTTAAACTGCTGAAGATATTAGATTTCTGTTGAAGAATATGTAGATAATCATTTGCATTACTGTGGGTTTAGGTGAATCAGTTTTCCATGGTACACATAGGACCAAATTCAGATTTTAAACAGGACACACACAAAGTTTATCCATTCGAATCATTTTGCCTAAACATCCATAATCAACATTCAGCCTTTTAAACACAAAAGCCATTTCTATTGTAGAAATAGCAGAATTAGGCACAGCAGATCAGGCCAGCTGTCCATCATGTCTGGTATTCTGCCTCCAAGCACTGCTTTGCTTCATAAGGAGGACTAAGAAACAGTCTTGCTGCCATTTACTTATTACACAGTGTATTACATGGAAGGAAGCTCTCACATTGCACATAATAAATCACTTGCTTAGCATAAACATAAGCATTACTTATTTATCATCCACCACGACTGAAGAACTTTTACAAACATACTGTATAATTCATTAAACATTTCAAGCAGAGGCTTATCTAGTGTACTGGGAAAATACAAATGTCAAAAGCCATGAAGCCCACAGGCTTCAGAAATACCAGCAAAACTCTAGAATTCAGCCCATTCCAACACCAGTACAGTTCTCCAAAGCAAGGAAAGCTGCAGCTTGGCTAGAGAGTGGCCTGGGCTGGGTTCCACGTATTCCCACATAGAAGTTTCTTCCCTTCTTCCTGCTTTTCTCTCAAATCTTAGGGGGAATCTCTTTCATTTGCACTGAAAACACAGTGCAAACATGCATGGCATATGATCAAATCCAAAGCAAACAAGCATCTGTTCCAAACACAGACACTTTATCCAGCAGATGACTGACACAAAAAGGCAAGTTCCCACTATTTCCAGTCAAAGGATTATGTCCAGTTGTTCATCTAGTATTTYGAAGTTTTTACACTGCTAATAATTAATGAAGGTAGAATTAAATTAACAAATCACCTCTGGGCTCAGAGGGAGGCTAGCACAGATCTCCTAAATTTTTCTTCCAGCATATTACCTATTCAGTACAACTCCTATGTACAGGAGAACAATTCAGAGCAGAGCAGCTGCTTCTGTAACCRTTCCCTAAGTAGCGTAGTATAAGGGCCCACCAACTCTCTGTAATAACGTTAATAAAATGTTAGCCTTTAGGAACCTCTAACTTTTATAAGACTGTAAAAGGACAACTTACCCACTTCTTTCCAATGTTCTGTTTTACTTTATTTTCATTAATATGGAAATACTTTTAATTATGTTCAAATTAGTTGCCATTCTCACCTTCTCTCTCTCTCTCTCTTTTTTTTTTTTTTTTTTTTTTTTTTTTTTTTTTTTTTTTTTTTTTTTAAAGCTTGTGTTATTTGCTACTCCACACTACTCTGCAAAGAATCCTACCAGCAACATCACGGTATCTTCCTGCCATTACTAGACTACATTGCTCTCACAGGAATTATGGTTGAAACATTTTAGGAAGGTTTCTCCTCAAGGAGGACTTCTTAGGTCAGCACAAAGCAGGCTGGTGCATGAAAATGAACACAACATAAGCTAAAGATAGAAAAGAAGAGAGAGATGTTAGAATGGCAATTAATATGAAGGCAACCAAAGACATCTGATTATGGCTATTTCATAGCCCTGGCTATTTCAACCCACAGCACTGGAGGAAAGCTAAGACACTAATAACCAGAAGCTACAAGCACATCTTTCTCTCAAGATCAGTTCAAGCAAACCCTGCAAGAATGGACTTAAATTTGTTATATGCGCTCCCAGCTCACCAGCTATCTCAGGCATCRGTGCAGGGGGCTCCACTGAGTAACACTGACATGAGCAGCACTCCTCCAGTTGCAGTCACTTGTTCCAAACTCTAGTTTGACTGCAGCCTACAGAACACAGAATAGACCTYTGGGAGTGCACAGTAAAGAGCTGTGCTAGTTTTTAAGTCTCTTTGTCTTCCTCTCATGCACAAAGGGCTATGAATAGCAGATACTCTTTCCTCCTCTGCTATACATTGCTTTCTTCCATAATATCAAGTTCTGTCATTTTTACATTTGACCCGAAGCACTATTTAACTTTTCAAGCCTTACTGTGCCTTGATACTAACAGAACCATGCAGGCTGCCTAAGCAGAAGAGAGGCAAGACAGTAAAAACACATTAATTTCTGAGAAGGACCAGAAAAAAGGCTTGTGATGATTTATCAAAGGCCACTTGCAAAGATTTACAGCTTTCTGCATAGTCATGTCATGGATTACTATTCAGAACAACTTCACTAGAAAGTGACCTGTGATTTATTTATTTTTTTTTTATAAATATGGTTAACGAACAGTAGTTTGGCAAGCATCTCCCATGCTTGTCAGGTGCTTTTCTTTTCAACACAAGCTAATTCTCAAAGCTAAGTCTCTAAATCTTGATCAACAGTTTGTCTTTGTGTGCCTTCAACATACCAAAATACTGCTTAAGACAAATGTTACAGATACCTAAAACAATTCAAACATAATTAAAACAAGAAAAATCAGAAAGCAGTACTTTGGAGTTGGCCTACATTCTTTGTTCCCTGAGATAAACTGATGGAATTCCATAAACTGATGGAATGAGAGAGCTGAATAGAGAAAAACACACTGAAAAGAAGTGGGAGGAGAGGAAGAGGGAATGGAGAGATGAAGGCACCAGAGTGGGGCCCTGCTCACAGGCAGAACCATGTTTAGACAGACCCTGAGATCAGGCATCTGGATGGTACTGAAAGAAATGAACTTGTTACGAAGTAAGGACAGCAACGCCTCTCAAACACTGCAGCTGATGTCTTAAACAAGGACTTTGATTTCCCTTTGATTACATAACTCACAATAATTCTACCTCCATTCAACAGTATTACACAAGAATACTGAAAACCTTTGGGGGAAATACAAAGCAAATTAAGGGCATTTCCACATAACCACTAAGACATTCAAAAATCCATGAGATTCTGCTAATTTTAGCATTCCTAACCCGCCTGTTTAACCTCTGCTTACCAACAGGCCTACTCCCGCT